>NC_079225.1:31746488-31891488 GCF_029633865.1 Lampris incognitus
CCAAAACCACCTTGTCAGAGGTGAAGGTGGTTTTGGTGGCGAAATCTCAGTCACAGTTCCACATTTGTTGTCACTCCACTGAAAACTGCTCCTTGTGGTTCTCCTAACGCCAAGATGTAGGATCTCAATAGGACAAAAGGCCTCAAAAATCAAATTCAATTGGAACATTGTGCGTGTGAATAAAGTGACTTCCGATTACGACTTTACAAAGCTTGAATTTGAAATGAAAGGGGTTCTCAGCTCGGTGCCATAAATTTGGCCCACGAGCTCTTCCCGGTTGCCGCTCGAGGAGTGTGCCTGTGTGCAAAACTAAAACAAGACTACTGTGCTGGGCCGTTACGGCAGTTAAGCTGAATCGTGCATGTTTTTGCTGTCAGTTGTAATTAGCTGTCCAGTAGGCCTTGGCAGTGACACTAATGAGACGTGCTGAATGTCAAACTGTTCAATATTCAACTGAAGTTGGTTTGAGGTGATGGGTGTGGCTGAAGTAAACTTTAGTTTAAAAACAAAAAAGCACATGTTCTGAAGCTACCAAGTTGAAGATCAGAGTACATTTTTGTGAACGAGGCCCCTGTCAGTCCCAGTTTTCTACCGCAGACTTTACTCATCCCCTCATCTTTACCTTGCAGTTATCTAGAGGAGATGGGTCAACACCCAAAATTTCCACATGAGGGTATTCAGAAGCAGAATTATTACACACTCAGCCAGACTTCTCTCAGAAACACAAGATAAAGAAAAACTTGAGACAAATTTAACATGCAGGAGCGAGACACTGCTGAGAGCCACCATTAAAATTAATCCTTAAGTTACAACTGCCTTATCTTTTCAAACTGGTTATCTGGCTAATGGATAATCCTGCAGTAGCCACATAATTAAGTAATAAGACCGATAAAAGAAGTGGTGAGGAGTCTGGTAGAGTTTAACAAAACGCCCCAAACTAGTCAGACCCACTTGGTTTGTCTCAGGTCTGGGTTGACTTTTTCATTTCATTTGGGTTTGGTTGTAGGCTAGAGAACTCAAATACTGAAACATTTCCTCCATATAACTGCCTTCAGAAGTGATTTAACAGCCTTAGGTTTGTTTCACGGTGTTTCGAGATAATTCAAATTCAGACTAATGCTAGGTTTAAATGTTGATGGCCAAATAAAGTTCCTCAACCTAGCTGCAGAATTTCCTATTTAAAGTCCAGTTCCTTTCCTATTTAAAGTCCATTAAGGTGTGGTCTCAAACCAACATGTACTGAAGATTTGAAACAGACGGAAAACTTGTTGCTGATGGAATGATTGGTCCCCTTTTCCAGAGTAGGGGTCAAGTGGGACATGCAAGGGCCAGAGGACACAAAAAAAAAAATTCAACATACTGTAACATATGAACAGACTGACAAATAGTCCAAGTTGGCAACAAAGAATGACAAAATGAACCAGAGAGTTGTACAGTGGGACGCTGAGTGACATAAATAATAATTAAGCCCCCGCTCACCTTATTTGATCCTGCAAAGAAAAACATTTGCTAAGATCTAGGTCACGTGGGCTCCGCCGTTGTCATGAAAAAGGTATTTGACAATCATTTTTAAAAAAGGGAGGAGAAACAGTGTTTAACAAACAGAGCAAAACAGACAAGAGTACTGCCGGGACAGATATTTCACAGACGGTATAAAAAGGTGTGACACCGGGCAGTGTTGTGGTGTTTGCGGTGTCCTGTGCGACGGCTTGTTCCCTCCGAGTGAGTCCGCTCCACTGACGGCTTTTGGACTCGCTCTTCATTCAAGCGTGGCACAAACAAACCACTCACACGCCTGTCTCGGGTACAGAAAAACAAAACAAAACACACATACATGTTCATTATTGGCATGTTGACGCGACACCTCAGAGGGTAGAGGGAGCCTGGAGTTCAGTGCTCAGACAGAGGTCAAACGAAGGTCAGTAGAGTTTAAAAGGTCAGAGGTTAACCCGGTCAATTCTGGCCATGATCAGCACCTAGAGTGTTACTGTGTGAGGGGAAGTGAAGGTGTTAGTGTGTATTTGTACAATGTTTTACAGGTATCATTTTTTTTTCGATATTAAGATTTTTTTTTTTTTTAATAAAATGCCCCAAACCACTGAAATGACCCACAAACTGCATATATACATACAGGAAGATATGAGTTAGATATGTTGGGACATTATCCATGGGCAATTAATTCACTCATTCAAGTTGAGTGAGGAGATTTTACCTGTAACTTGATGCAGAGTGAGTCATACCTGGCTGGGTCAAAAGGGCAGGATTTAGAGATTTTGGTCAAGCTTGAAACACTGCAAAATGAGGCCCTTTCTTTTAAAACAAAATTAAACTGAAATGGCATTTTCTAAATGCAATCATACACCTTACATTCATGATAGTATGTGAGTGAAATTCAGTTAACATGGGGGTAATCATATTTTGAATGTAACTTGGTTTGTATTTGAAATATGTGCCGCTAAATAGAAAGTATCTGCATGAAAGCAGAATTATATATAGAATGTGCCCTGTGTGTATGTATGTGTGTGTGTCTGCGTGTATTTGTGTGTGTGTGTGTGTCTGGTCTGGGCTCCTGTCCTCGTGACTGAAGCACATTTCCGTAGGAAACAAGCACTCCTCATTGGCTCAAGAAATTTAGCCAATCACCAGTGACGGAAGCCAGAGCCCCCTGGTCCCACCCCAAAGTTTGGTAGGTTAGAACTGTTCTTAATTTTGGGAACCATGGGGTGTCCGGTTTTGTGTAGGGGACAAGGTAGAAGAGAAGAGACGGCTGGAGTCCTGTCAACTTGAAGTGTCCTCAAGGATGGAGGGGAAGGGATACGGTTCCCGTGGTGATGAAGTGAAGGGTCGGTTGGCTGTAGGGGGGAGGGGCCTAAACCTCAGCTCCCTTCAAGCCAATTCGCTCCTCCTCCTGTCAGTCACTGTTGGGTTTCTTCAGGGAGAAAGCAAAGATGTTGAAGTGGTCGCTGAGCTGATGCACCTACCGAGAAAGAAATAGTGAGAGGAAATTATATTCAGTTTAGGTAAAACGCAGGTGACTGCATTCAGTTAAGCAATTGTGAAATTTACATTAGGGCTGCTAAAATGTTTATAGTGTTCAAATCCCAAATTTTGTCTCATGAAAAAATATAATTGCTTCTGTGAAGTGGTGACCAAACCAGGAGAAAGCCTGCAACAGATTTGAAAACCCAACCCAAAATTTGAGAAAGAAAATAAAGGGACAGCAAAATACTGTTTAAAAAAACCTTGCATACTTTATATTTTTCTTATAGTTTAAATGTTCCTATACAAATGAATCTACCTCATTTTTTTTCTTTTAAATCTGGGACCAATAAAACTATAACTCAACTATTCATGGATTTTTTTACTGTACAGATTTTCTATTTGCCGATTTTGAAATCTGCACCATAACAGGTGGCTATTATTGCATCAATTCCTTTACTCCAACTCCCTATCTGACTTTCTGGATACACAGAAACTCTTAGATGCTCTCTTTTAGATACTCTTAGCTGTCCGTCAAATTTCTTACATAACATCTTGTCCTAACTGAATGCGCAGCGGGCAAGCACCAAACGTAAAAACCTGTCGCTCTCATTGTATCCAATGAGACGACTGTCCTAATCAGCTGCCAGTGTCAAAATGCGAGGTGAGCACATCTTTTCAAGGGCGTGTTGATGGACGCCTTGTCTAGTCTTTTAATGCCTGCCTCACCATATTGCCATGGCACATATACTAACCCTTTTATAACCTTGTATATCCATCCATCCATCCATCATCCAAGCCGCTTATCCTACTTAGGGTCATGGGATGCTGGGGCCTATCCCAGCAGTCACTGGGCGGCAGGCGGTGACTGCTGGGACATCCTGGACAGGCCACCAGTCCATCACAGGGCTGACACATTCATAGGGACAATTTAGTATGGCCGATTCACTTGACCTAGATGTCTTTGGACTGTGGGAGGAAACCGGCACACCCGGAGAAAACCCACGCAGACACGGGGAGAACATGCAAACTCCACACAGAGGACGACCTGGGACAACCCCCAAGGTTGGACAACCCCCAGGGTTCGAACCCAGGACCTTCTTGCTGTGAGGCAACTGCGCTAACCACTGCGCCATCGTGCCACCCAAGGATATTGTTAAAGGGCTTAACATGACCACTCTCTTCTCCTTGTATATATTCCTTATAACCTTACATATATTGGTAAATATTCTGCACTATTTTGCTGTGTGTATAATTTAGAGTCTCACTGAGTGGTTTTATAAATCTATTACTGTTTGTCTACTCTTTCCACTCACTATTATTGTATGACTGTCCGTCCTGGAAAAGGGATCCCTCCTCTGTTGCGCTTCTTGAGCTTTCTTGTAATTTTTTTTTTCTTCTTGACAAGGCTTCTTCTGTGGAGTTTTTCCTCATGGGAATTGAGGGTCTAAGGCTTGGGGGTGTCGCACATTGTACAGGATGTAATTGTGATTGTAAAGCCCTCTGGGACTAAAATGTGATTTAGGGCTATACAAATAAATCTTACTGGACTTGACTTGAAAAAAAGGGAGTGATCTCATGCGAAGCGGGCAGGGCAATTTGATTGGTCCGGGGTTTGTTTACATTGTGACTTTATGTGCTGCCTGCCTGACAGTTCTAGTGCAGAAGGCCTACTTGTGCCGTGACTTAACACGCTGATGCATGTATGCAGTAAGGAAAAGGTGTAAAAATGCCACTTTATGTGCCTGATGTTTTTATTTGAGCATTACACAAGTCAGATCCCCTGTGTGTGTAAGCTTACATGGCAATGCGTAAAATTTGACATGACTTTTTGGACACAGATTTTTTTTGTCAAACAGAGGAACAACGCAGTGTGTGTGTTTGTGTGTGTGTGTGTGTGTGTGTGTTCTCACCACTGAAACTCCATAATGTATGTGTGCCAGTATTACAAAGGCTGTCCACATGTACAGCAGCAGAGTCTCATTGGTAACTATCCTGGTCACAGCTAACAACACTACTGTTGCCATGGGCAACAACAGCCAGCTCAGTGCTTGGCAACGAGTGTTGCTCATCTGGCACACGATGAGTTTACACTGCAAGAGAAATGAAAGATAAAAAAAAAAAGTTAATAAGTAACATGTCACATGTAATGATGTATGAGTGTTTTGTGGGACCTGCAACACAACGTTGTTCAAAGGAAGTAAACAAGACAAGGCGACAGGCTGTAGGTGTAAATGTGAGACTCACAGTGACATTAGCGAAGGCCGTCCCAACCATGAGGTAGAAGATTCTGGGTTGCTGCTGAAGGATGACGGATGGAGAGAAAACCACCCATGCAGTGGAGAGAAGGAAGAGGAGGATCGGAGAGAAGAAGGGGAGGAAGGCCTCATAAATACTACTGTGCTTGAGTGTGTTACTACGGTGGGCCCTGGAAAAATCACAGATTTTGAGGACAACGCTTAGAGCATTACGGAAAATAAAATCATTGATCATAACAATTAACAATACAAAAGTAGCTTGTCACTGACGGCTTGGTGCTTACTTCAAGACATTATAAAGGCTCATGGGTAAGGTCACAGCAAAGGAACAGCCTGTAAATGAGGCAAAACAAGACATTAGAAACCATTCATGTCACTGAAGTAAAGAAATTAGACTCTTGCATTGTGTTTTCATATGTAAAGTTCCAATTCAAACTGAGCAAAATGTTCCAATTCAAACTGACCAACAGCAAAGAGTCATAAATCACAGCTCACCCAGGATCATCATGGTGAAGAGATCTCTGTAGAGGATGTGCCACAGAATAGGACTGTACCATGTTTCAACACCAACCACAGCAGTGACAATATACACAATGGAGATGGTCTGGAAAGGAATGGGACCCAAGGTAACAGTCATTAAAGGACATCTGTGTATGCCAAATCCACTCCACAATACTGAAGAACATAACGCTCTCTTGACTGGCAGAGTACATGTGGCCTTGCACCACAGTTCACATCACATTGTTATTGATGCCCGTGACACATACTACGTGTGTGTGTGTGTGTGTGTGTGTGTGTGTGTGTGTGTGTGTGTGTGTGTGTGTGTGTGTGTGTGTGTGTGTGTATGGACAGCTAATTGAACAGCTCTGTAAGAAAAAAAAAGTAAAATTTTGAATCTCATCACAAGTTTGATGTATGACTTTTGTGTTATTGAACTCAGTGTTGCAGTCTTAACATCAAATCCATCCGATTTATCAACGTCAAAGAGGTTTGCTCAATTTGATAACATAAAAACAGGGTCTAAATCCTAATTCTACCCCCCCCCCCAAAAATGTAAAAAAAAAAAAAATCACAATACGCATAAAGTGATAGAAAAGGTGACAGCCCTTGGGTGTGTCCTTACCACTTGACTGACGTCGTAACCCCAAGGCAAGAACAGCACTCCGGTATTGTATTTCTCCCAGTGGGACAGAATGAAGGAGAACAGGACCACCCACAAGATGTAGTAGAGTGTGAGCACACTCACACCGCTCTCCCCGCGCCCAAATATTGAGTAGACAGTGGCCACGAAGAAGATGCAGGCCCAACTATCCAGGCCATGGTCAAACAGCTCCCCCAGTGGTGTGGAAGAATTGGTGCGACGTGCCTGCTTACCGTCTACACCATCTATACAAACAAATAAAACACACGAATGTAAATAAATATAAGTACATGTGCGTGCATCATACATGTAAACACCATGCAGACTAAACATATGCAACTGTACTTGGACAATTCCCCAAATATTTTTCGAAACTTCCATATCGCGTAAAAACTCAATGCTCAGACCCAAGTAAAAGCCTAACAAAATGTAATTTAAATTCCACTTAAGTTTGTACGTGGAAACATATACCCACTTTACTGAAATCAAAGTTTTTGCAGTAAAATTACTCTACTAGAGATTCCCATTTAAAAGATTTTTCTTGAATGACATTCACGCTAACAAACAGATAATGCTTATGGTGGCTGACCAAGCCTCTTAAGTCACACAACTGAGGAATTTGTGGGAATGTTGGCTTGCAAGGCTATGGCCTAACTGATCTGCTTTAGAATACTTTATTACCCCAATAAATATTACACGTAAAGCAAAATGGAGGTCACCTGAAGAACGAAATTGCAATATCCCACAGATTTAATACACAACCCAGAGCTAACAAACCATTTCCATGTTTAATGTCAATTTATGGAATATGCACTTCATGATCAAACCTGTAATACAAATCATAGCATCATCAAACTGATTCAAATTACCTGAAGCTAGATTGCTGTGAGATAAAAAGTATAAAAAAAACAAGGTGAGTTTGGTTTACGTAATATAGTACACCTTAGCTAGCCTTTTAATTTGCCATTACTTGTGTAGCTGTAAATCATGAGCACAGGAGCTGAGCCCAGACCAGCCACACACACACAAACACACTCCATATATTGCTCAGCTTTTATCCAGAAGTGTGCGACGTTGTGCCAAACAAACAGGTACTGCTTAGACAGCAGTCAGCTAGAGACGCTGGAGACCATCCACAGCAGTGGTTTCAATCTGCACGATACTGCTGGTTTTCTGTTCTGCTTGGCAGTTAGTTATATCACCAGTTGTGTCAGGTATTCTGCCTTGTAATCGGGGAGTAATGCAATTACAGTAACTACCTGATAGTAATGAAAACTAACAGTGTTGGGAGTCCCTGAGGACAAAACCACTGACCACTACAGTATGTGGGCCTGAGTTATGAAAGAACATGCTGTGGCAGGCTTGGCCTGGTTTAAGCATTGATTTTGATTTAGGGAGAATCAGCATTGGCTCATCTGCCCAACAATTAACACCATATAAACGTCTCTCATTTCGTGTGTACAGAACGGTGACAAATGAAAGGAAAAACCAACATAAGGTGTCTTAGTAAGGTGTTGGTCCACAACGAGCCTCCAGAACAGCATCAGTGCTCCTTGTCATAGATTCTATAAGTCTCTGAACTCTACTGGAGGGATGGAACACTAGTCTTCCAAAAGATATTCCCTCATTTGGTATTTTTTCCCCCAGATTTTTTCTCCCCAGTTGTACCCGGCCAATTACCCCACTCTTCCGAGCCATCCCGGTCGCTGCTCCACCCCCTCCACCGATCCAGGGAGGGCTGCAGACTACCACATGCATCTTCCGAAACATGTGGAGTCGCCAGCTGCTTCTTTTCACGTGACAGTGAGGAGTTTCACCAGGAGGACGTAGCGTGTGGGAGGATCACGCTATTCCCCCCAGTTGCCCCTCCCCCCCGAACAGGCGCCCCAATCGACCAGAGGAGGTGCTAGTGCAGTGACCAGGACACATACACACATCCGGCTTCCCACCCGCAGAAACGGCCAATTGTGTCTGTAGGGACGGAATAGACCGCCACGCCACCCGGACGCCCGATCTCATTTGGTGTTTTGACAATGATGCTGGAGAGCGCTATGTAACACGTCGGTCCAAAATCTCCCATGGGTGTTCAATTGGGTTGAGATCTGGTGACTGTGAAGGCCATAGCATATGATTCAAATCATTTTCATATACGTCAAACCATTCAGTGACCCCTTGTGCCCTGTAGATGGTGGCATTGTCATCCTGGAAGAGACCACTGCCATCAGGATAGAAAAGTCTCATCATAGGAGATCGCTCAGAATAGTTTTGTATTGATTTGTAGTGACCGGGCCGGGACAAGTGGACCCAAACGATGCCAGGAAAATGCCCCCACTACACACCAGAGCCCCCGGACCCCCTCACTGTAGAGGTCAACCATTCAGTTTTTTCTTTTAATCTGTCACCAATCTGGATGTCTCTGTGTGGTTGTATCAGTTCAACTTCTCTTTCTGGGCTGTGGGCTTTTCGCATTGGATGGTTTACAAGGTTGCATATGGGGTCTGGGCAACACCAAGGGTGTTTATAATTCCACATGGTCAATTATTATTGAGATTTACAAAATGAAAGTGCATATTATCACCCCGCCACTAATATTTGGCAACAAGGTTAAATGATTAACTGTGTGCAGCAACAGGCCTAATGTGCTGATCCATAATCAATAACGGGTGCTGATCCCTAATCAATAACGGGTGTACAAGAACTGGTGTCAATGTCCTGCCTCATGCTGTTGCTCGCTGGTATCAAATTAAATTAAATTAAAGGCTCACACAAGCAGAGGTGTTTCTAAACTTTTATGCAACATGACGGTGGAGGATTTTCGATGTACAATGAGAAAGGCAAATGATGCCCTCTACAGCAGAGGACAATCCGGGCCCACCAGACGAAGCAGACCAAGCACGCTCTCCCAGCCAGACACCCCCGACACACCTCCCAGCACCCCCCACGACGACACCAAAAACACCACAGTCAACGCCAGGCGAGGCCGTCGCCAGACTGCCCTCGGTGCCATCGGAACTACCGGTCTGCATGGGCCAGAAGCCAGCCCAGTCCGCCCCGCTCTCCCAGCCGATCCAGTGCCAGCTCTCCCAGCCATCAAACGAAGACAAAACCCAGACGCAGATGTGGACAAAGACACTGCATGGATGGCACCGGGCAAGGCCGCCGCAAATACGAACCCGCGCTGCCATCCGCTGACACCGGAACTGGGTGAGGCCGCTGCAAATACGAACCCGCACTGCCATCCTCCCACACCGGAAGCGGAGATGGGTTGTGTCTGAGATGATCTTGTAATAATGTTCAATACTGATACTCTTTAACCATTTTCCTTGACCTATCTGAATTGTCATTCTGAAAATGATTGGATGAATAATAGTTGGGGCTAATTATATTTGTTTAGTTTGATCAATCCATTAGTGAACTGTGAATATCTGAAACTTTTTTTTAAAATTTTTATCCCCCTTTCTCCTCTCCCCAGTTGCATCCGGCCAATTACTCCACTCTTCCGAGCCATCCCGGTTGCTGCCCCACCCCCTCTGCCAATCCAGGGAGGGCTGCAGACTACCACATGCTTCCTCTGATACATGTGGAGTCAGCAGCTATTTCTTTTCACCTGACAGTCAGGAGTTCCCGCCATGGAGGACGTAGCGCGTGGGAGGATCACGCTATTCCCCCCCGTTCCCCCTCCCCCCAAACAAGCGTCCCGACCGACCAGAGGAGGCGCTAGTGCAGCGACCAGGACACATACCCGCATCCAGCTCCCCACCCGCAGACACGGCCAATTGTGTCTGTAGGGATGCCTGACCAAGCTGGAGGCAACATGGCGATTTGAACCGCTGATCCCCATGTTGGCAGAGAATGGAATAGACCGCCGCGCCACCCAGACGCCCGAATATCTGAAAGATTTTAATGGTTACCATCAGGCCAGGAAACAGTATATAGGTAATAAGTGTTCTCTATCTTCGCCACGGCGGTCAAATGTAAAAAGACAAGGCAGATAGTGCTGAGTTTGAAGCAGAACAGAAGTTGTGGCTAACAGACCGAGCTCATACAGCACCTTTACCAACAGACACTACAATATCAATCGCTAAAATTCAGGTTCAGCCTTATTTTTTAGTTCAGCGGTGGGGAACATACTGACATAATGGTACCGGGATTTACTGGGATTTTTTTTTCCAGCTAGAGTGGTCAAACAGCAACGCAACTACCTGTATCACCACTGGAGTCAGTAAGTTAAACAAAAATGACAGCCCCCTATAACATCAGTTGTAGATTTAAACATATTTTTTAGAAGAAATCTAAAATTTGAATTATTTCTTCTTATTTTTTCCACTTCTCCGTAACAGTCGACTACACAGTATAATGCAGACCACTGTCCTAAGAAACAGAGATAACGTGACATAGTAACAGCACAGAGAGAAAACCCGACTTGAGTTCTTAATGTGTTCACTAAGTGGATATACTGTAACATCTAGTGTTATTTCTCCATATCTGATCCTTGTTTCCTTACAGTCTCAACAAATTTGTAACTTGTTTGATTCACCACATAAGTAGATGGTGATACCAGGAATCTTACACAGGTGTATATTTGAAACGAATGCTTGCATTCATTTGTAAGCTATGGCTAGCAAGCTCGTACCGATTTCAAAGCACAGTGAGAAAATATAGATATCAGTCTGACACCATGTCAGAATTGCTTCATAAATTATGACAAAAAAGCTAGACATTTTGGTAGACATGACATTAAACATTGTGTCCAGATGAACTGATTCACCTTTCTGTGATTTTTGGATCGGGATTTCTGGATTATTGAGCATGAATAAAGACACATGACATTAATTTCTTATAGTATGTATGAAAGATATATGACATTGGGAAGTTTATATTAAGAGCAAAAATCAACAGATGCAGTAGTTCCTTTGAAATATGAGATTTGTGGAAGTTGTTGTGAACTATAAAATATAGTTACATTTTCACACAAGTAAAAATTACTTCTTTTTGACAATTAGATGCTACTCTAAAAACTAAAAGCAGGATTTTCTTAAATGCTCTAAACCTTAATAAAGTTGAGCAGCACACAGGTACACAGGAGTGCCTGATGGCTGACTGATGCTCTTGACATAGAACATAGTCATAGAAATGGTTATAAAATGAGAGCCTAAATTGAAACCTGTTTACCTTATGTAGATACACATACATATAGGGTTCAACTCCCCCTTATTACAAACCTTATGTGACATATTTAGGTGTTTTCTCTTCCATTTATCAAATAATACTACAGCATTAAAAAAATCAAACCCTGGAGATGCTGTGAACAATATTTTACACTTTCTATGACTAAGGGCTTTTAATTTGAATTCCATTAAAATGTGTTTTGCTAAAAGGGCCAACCATCAACATGCAAAATCCATCCAACTGGTAACCTTACCCCCTTTACCCCCTTCTACTCAACTGCTTAACCTAGGCTGTCCTCACACTCCAGTGGCGCTGTTCTAATTAGTCTACAAGAATGTACAACATGCCATTGTGTTAAAAGGGTTTAAACAAAAAGCGATATTGTTTTCAGTGGGTCAAGACTCACCCAGGGTGTAGGCCAAGAAGTTAAAAAGTCCTGCAGCAACCCATACCCAACTCGGCACATGTGCATGTCCTGGAGCTGATGAACACACAAGCACACACACACACACACACACACACACACACACACACACACACACACACACACACACACACACACACACACACACACACACACACACACACACACATAAGTACGTGCAAAAGGGGCAGATTGAGACAGAGAGAGGGAGGGACACACAGAGAGGGAGAGAGATGATAGTTACAAGTTAAAGTGATACTGACATCAAAATCTGAAAATTCCTAGTGATAGGCTATGTTCCGAGTTGGAATGTGACCACGGAGAAATTCAGTGGCCAAAACAGCGCATCTGCGGCCACTCGAGAGAGATCTGATTGACTGTAGATGGTGTCCAATGACAAATTGTACCAGTGGATACGTAGACGCCAGTCAATTTGCATATAGGGTGTGTCTGTAGCGAGATGCTATAAAACCATGGAGAAGCCGTTCTTTCACCCCCTCCTGCTAGCTACTTGGTTTGAGTTTGCTATTTTGCTGAGACTTTATTATCGATCTTGCTATGACATATATCTCTATCTATCTATCTGTCTATCTATTTATCTAAATATCTATCATCTATCTATCTAACAGTTATTTGTATCATTGAACATATCATTCGCCAAGTTGTATTGCACTGCCGTGCCATAGGCCTACCACCATGCCGTGGCCGCGTGCGAAATGCGTGGTCCCTGGATGCCCGAGGCAGCTGCAATACTGCTTGGACACCGCTAATCGCCACTTGTGGCTGGCTATATTTTATTTCTGTATTTCCTCAAATGTATGTTAATGAGGGGGCGTGTCTTAAAGGTGTCTACCCAGGAAGACAGTAGCCAACAGCTTTTAATTCATAAAACCACACCTATTTTCGGTTATGATTCAAACTCCCGATGATAAAAAAAAATGTGTTCAGAAAGGGCATGTCAGTCTCTCTTTAAAACTGGGGTAGGCAGTTTTATTTTGGCGTTGTTGGGCAAAAATTCCATAATAGCCTTTCAGCATATTATAATTCAAGTGGTCTGAGAGAAAACTAGTCTCTGCACCTCCTCTTCGCTCTGTATTCAGGCTCCCATCACAGGCTACTCTAGCATGAGTCATTTCAGAGAGAGGGCATTCCTATTGGCTATTCTACAAATGCAGATGCACCCGTATGCGATCAATTCGTGTCTGTCCTGCCCCAATGGTCAGTTATGGACTAGTTCTCTCTTCTCTACCAGCCCCCCATGCAAGTGTTTTATTTTAAAAAAAAAAAACCCAACAAGACCAACTGGTAATGGCTGCTTCACATGAATAATTAGTGTAACTAAAAGACTGATAGATTCCTGGTTGTACACATTTGAAGTTATATACCCGTGCTCATCTGATGAGAGTGGCTTAGCGGAGTGAAACGATGCAGCAGAGAGAGGTGGAAGGTTTTGCATTGGAATGTTCATGTTGCCTAACGCAACTTTAACCTACCAACATCAAATTCTATTTGTAAACCTTAATTAACAATTGCACCTTTGAACAACCTACTACCCTAATCATAGTGGATAATGGCATATCTTTTGGAGGACGTGATGAGTTCACCATAAACCTTGTGCCATCACAGGCAGGGATATTTTAGTATACAGTGGACTTTGCCTTTAATGAATAACCTTGCAAACAAACTATGACTGTGTCTTGGTCCTCCTCTTTCACACAATCAGGAGGCCACAGAAAAAGTTGGACCTATAGTTAGACAATATCAAATTCTTCCCCCCTGCAATGTACATGTTCTAGGGTCAAGAAGAGGGACCACAGCTGGTTAGACCCTCTCTAGCACTGCACACAGATAAAATACATAAACACATAAGAAGTGTCAGACCCACCAGAGGCATAAAAGTCAAAGTCATAGAAGGCCAGCATGAGGAAATTCAAGACCAAGAACATGAAGCCTGTGAATGTGATGAGATTTGGAGCCAGCCACGTAGGCAGAACCTGGAAGGGGAGGGAGAGATTTTTTTAAGACAAAAAAGGAGACTTTGGAGGGCCTTTTTTCACATAAAAATGTTGGGTAATTTTCAAATTAGACATTCATATCATAATGACAATGAATTAATACACTTTTTGGCTGGTTATGTGAATGAGTGAAGAGTCCAGGAAATGAGATGCTCAACGCGTGTAGTAGTGATCTAGTTCAAATTAATATGAAAGCAAGAACATTCAGTTTCTATCACACACAAAGTAATGCATAAACAGGTTTGATAGGCTAAATACATGCATCAGTATGTAAACACACCGTCCATAAGGTTCTGTATGTTCATGCTTATGCAAGATATGAACAAGATATAAAGCTATTCAGCAGAATCCAAAGATGTCATTAGAAACAACCATAGTAGTAACATCTGAGGACATGAAGGGGCAACTATAAACTGAGAGGCTCAGAATCAAACCTCAGACATCCATGCATAAAATTACCGTGAGTATCGAGAAAGAGAGGGAGGAGAGAGAAGGAGGCAAGTGAGTCTGCCGAGATACAGTTTCTCAGCAGACGGTAGGAAACCTCATTAATGATGTACCTATCACTAGCGTATGGACAAACAAACACACACATGCAGATCAGTCACTGGGCCATTCTCACCTTGACCACAGAGTTCCAGAATGGGTGCATGACGTAGACAGACAGGGGGTTGGAATCCACTGCACTGTACTGGAAAGACACAAATTCACACAACTTAACCAGTTAAATAAAGACAACTAAGTATGATAGTCGCCTTCTATGTATAGCTTTAAGAGTAATGCTTGAAAATAGTGGCCTTTCTTATGCATCCAGTTTCACACAATGGGCACGGAGTGTATCATGTAGAATCTGAATGATTATTTCATTTTTCACAATAATGTTATATTAGTAATACTGAGGGGCGGTACGATTGCGCAGGGGTTAGCGCGGTTGCCTCACAGCAAGAAGGTCCTGGGTTCGAACCCCAGGGTTGACCAACCTTGGGGGGGGGGGGTCACCCCAGGTCGTCCTCTGTGTGGAGTATGCATGTTCTCCCAGTGTCTGTGTGGGTTTCCTCTGGGTGCTCCAGTTTCCTCCCACAGTCCAAAGACACGTAGGTCAGGTGAATCGGCCATACTAGATTGCCCCTAGATGTGAATGTGTCAGCCCTGTGATGGCCTGGCGGCCTGTCGGCCTGTCCAGGGTGTCTCCCCTCCTGCCGCCCATTGACTGCTGGGATAGGTGACCCGAATTCGGATAAGTGGTTCGGATAATGGATGGATGGATGGATGTCTGTTACAGTTGAAAACAGTCAAGATACAGCCTAACAGCAATAACAAGAAGCAAAATAAATAAATCTGTACCATATATCCTCAGGGGTAGTAACTGTTATTTACAAATGTTAGACATCTCGCAAAAAAGACAGGATGATCATTTTAGCCATATTGTGAGCCCCTCAGCTCACTCACAAACACAAATGTATAAAATGCAATCACAAACACTTGCATTTGCACTAGAGCTGCACGATATTGGAAAAAAACTCACAACTCACTTGCAATATTTTTTTGTCTGCGATATGAAAAAAATACAGGAATTTTTGCCAGATAACTTGAATAGCTCTATTTGGAAAGAACTGATCATTCTAGAATGACTGGGGTGATTTTGTAGGGGAGTTACTGGGAAACTGTGAAAAGTGTGCAGTCTTTTTTCACCATTCGTACGGGAAGAGGAGATCGAGCCAGACAGACCACTCGGCGCGACGCCTGACAATAGCGATACGCGGATCGGCTCTTACATCATCTGAATCCACAGGTACACATTATCATCCAACCGCCACCCACCCAAATAATACAAACAAATATTTTTCTCCGATTTAGAGACTTGCCCATGATCACACATTGATTATTTCTCAGTGGGATATATGTAAGCGTGAGGACATATTACACAATATATGGGGTACCAGTTTTTTGGCTGTCAAACACATATAGTGCTTTGCAGCTGTTGCATATGACATACCCAGCACTTGACTCATCATGGTTAAGTAATTAACTAAATTGGTCCCACATGGAACTTTTCTGCCCTTCCTTCTTTTTGTTGTTGCCTCCATTGCTGCTTAAGACAAATGGACGCCACAAATGCTGTTAATTTGTGCTTGATGAAAAACGAAGCTTAGAATTTGTTCACATTTTAGAAATGTCATTAATATTTTCCTCATTAATAATTCATCGTTATTTCACCCACCCGCAACCTATCTGCTATTAATCAGAATGTTAGTTTTTATGACTCAATCGATCCCGGATATAACTGTGATTCCTGCATCACTAGCTGAGAAGCAGACGAACATGTCGATGTGTCATTTGTCCAAACGAAGCGAAAGAGGACAAAGTCCCAAGCATTAGATCGGACTAAATTATGTTACAGACTTCTCTTGTAGATTAGTCATGGAAAATGAGAACTGTGCGAGTTTTCCTTTTGTATCAAGCAGCAAAAAGTTGTAGCATGAGGTGTTTGAGTTAATTTGCCTTAATTTCTGCAATGTGACTATTGAGTAGGCGGCACGGTGGCGCAGTGGTTAGTGCGGTCGCCTCACAGCAAGAAGGTCCTGGGTTCGAGCGCCGGGGTAGTCCAACCTTGGTGGGTCATCCTGGGTCGTCCTCTGTGTGGAGTTTACATGTTCTCCCTGTGTCTGCGTGGGTTTCCTCTGGGGGCTCCGGTTTCCTCCCACAGTCCAAAGACATGTAAGTTAGGTGAATCGGCTGTACTAAATTGTCGTGTGTGTGTGTGTGTGTGTGTGTGTGTATATATGTGTATGGGCCCTGTGATGGCCTGGCGGGCTGTCCAAGGTGTCTCCCCGCCAGCCGCCCAATGACCGCTGGAATAGGCTCCAGCATCCCCGCGACCCTGAGAGCAGGATAAGCGGTTCAGATAATGGATGGATAAACTATTGAGTATGCACACATCGCGATGATGATGCTGACACAATATATCGTACAGCCTTAATTCACCCTTAGACAAACATTAGCTTCAAACCCAGTAAAGTGTGATTGCAGTCTTAGTCAGGACAAATGTTAATTAAAAAAAACAAACAAACAAACAAAAAAACATCAGCAAACAAATTAAAAGAAAAAAAATTGGCGTAGTAATAAATAAAGCAGGAGAAGAAGAGGGAAAAAATTCCAAGGTGTGACCTCAATGGCCTCTCCTCCAGCGTGAAATCATGAATGTGCATACCCGTGTAGGCTAAATAAGCATGTATGCTCCACTGTACATAAGCTTTAACTGAGCAACAAGCTGTCTCTCACCAAGTAAACAATCCCTCCATTCACTGTCATACTCCTCCTCCTGCCCTCCTCCAGTCACTGATGTCCAAGACATAGTGCAACTGGGACATGGGAGTTCTCTACATTTAAAGTGATACAGACAATCACCTTTCAATACTCAAAATGTTTCATACCACAAGGAGGCAGGGTGGAAGTCTAAATGAGTTTAGTTTCTTTTTCCTGTAAAGGGCTTTTAAGGAAAAAGGTCTGGGGCCTCATTCATCAATTGTCCATACATACAAATTTCAATTTGTGTCTCAGAGACCGGTGTACAACCTGGGTAACTCCTGAATTTAGACACTAATTGGCTAACACGAATGTCTTTGCAAGCCTGACAATTGCTCATTGCAAAAGGTATACAATAGATGTTAGGGGGAAGGAATCAAAAATAACCATCAGGTTTTGCTTCTGACTGTCAGACAACATTGGGAGCTAAAAAAAATTCCATGGCTGTGTAAGAATACATTTGTACGTATGAACAATTGATGAATGAGGCCCCTGATCTGACCAAGACCAAAACGAAAGCAAGCACAGCAAATAGAGATGAATGGGTCTTCAGTGTAATGGAGCTACCATAATTTTATATTAGATCCAATCTCTGCACAAAACCCACCCACTTGGCTATTTTTATTTACCACACAGGCCTTATGCAAAACAGCATGAAAACAAGGCAATATTTTTTACAATTGTTGGTTATGATAGGTGTCTAGACATTACACGGGTAATCCCCATATTGTTACATGCACCACACCCGTTGTCAACTGTACACTTAAAGTCAAGCAAAGTGTTGTATGTTAATATATCAGCATGTGTTGATCACCAAGACTGGTGAGACTCTTGCCTTTTTTAATAGCCTCTCAAAGCCAGATACAAATAAACAGATCGATAGCGTATTGTCCGACAAAAGATTTGTTTTCATTTTTTTGCACAGAGCCATACATTATATATATATAGTTAGTTAAAAAAATATATAATCCAGTTAGTCAAGTAATTTTTCTATGACACAGTACAACCCTGTTTCATGCTATACTAACTGGATTATTTTGCTCCTTATTTGATGAGCAATATTCCTACCGTTGAGTGTTTCTTTTAACAAAGTTTTATATATATATATATATATATATATATATTTCCTTGACAAACATCATGCGATTTTACAAGTCACTTCCATTATCGCCAGGAATCGGTGTCGGATTGTACAGCTATGTGGTATGACTGGTCACCTATCATCACTACGTGGATTTCCATAACTTAAAAGCAGCTGCCTTGCTTTCACGCTGTCCAAAGGTTGCGATATCGGCTCATGGTATGTGGACAAATGGGACAGAATCGTCTGTCAAAACGTGTGTCCACAGATATAGTTACGGCAACTAACAGCTGAAGCGAAAGTAGCAAACTAACCAACAGCCCACTCGCCTGTGAAGCCCCATCTGGCAGACCATGACAGCTAGCTGCGGTCTACAGAACACACTATCCACCCAACAACAGCTAGGTTAGCCAGTGGGCTATCTATCCAGTTGCCACTTGGAGCAGCACTATCATACCTTGTATTTGTCGAAGCCCGACAGTTGGTCCTGAGTGACATATTCGTAAAGAGCCATGCCAGTGCAGTACGGCTCTGCGATGAGAAAAGCGCGTATGTTTCCCTTTGTAGGTTTAAAACCCCCTCGGTTGACTGCAACGTCGAACCGCCGCCTAGCTTTAGCCGCTACCGCTCACGCCGGGCAAGGCGATGTCGAAACACTTCGAAACCACTCCTGCGGAATGCAAAACGCTATGACCGAAACACTCTATCGCCCCCTCTGGCGCGGATGACGACTTGCTGCTAAGGAAATTGCATCGGATCACGCCACGTTCTTAAAAAAAGAGAAGGCATTAAAACATTACAGCTAGTGTTAGAGCTTTTTCATGAGACATGGAAAGAAGGAGGGACGCCAACTAAGTCTAAAAGAGCCTTAATTTCCTCTTGTTAAACCAGCTAAAACCCGGCAAGTGCAAGAAGTTATAGACCCCATAACTTTCACACATCTCATTTAAGTTTATGGACGAAGAAGATGCTTGTTCAGAGGTTGTCTTATGTAGAAAAAAATGATTATTTAAAGGATATCAACGTGGATTTTCGGAAAGGGAGATTTGTACCAGACGCACTAGACAATTTTAGAAATGAAATCGATGACTCCATAGGAAGGAAATGGGATTCTAGTTTACTTTGATATAGAGAAGCTATATGATTACCCTGTGGTGAGAGGGATTACTGATTAAAATGGAAAAGCTAGGCATTACAGGAAGAGTATGTAGTTGTGCAATGGATTTTCTATCAAACAGAAATTTTCAGGTAAAAGCAGGGTCAATAATAGACGTTTACAGTATTGACAGAATTCCACAAGATGGCGATATTATTCGATTATTGTTTAATATTAATGATTTTTTTGAGAGTGTAGGAACATATTCAATCATTCTATGAAGATGATATAACGATTTAAAAAAATATTATTCATATGCTCAGAATCAATAATAATTGTAGAAAAATGGTCGCATGAGTGGGGTTTCAAAATCTCAATGACAAAAGCATATCATATGGTATCCACTAGAAAGAAATTAAATAATGGAGTGAAGTTGACACTATATAACAAGACAATGGAAAGGATGAAAGAATTGAGATATCTAGGATTATGGTTTGACAAAACATATACACGGAAAAACATACAAACATACAAAACATGCAAAAATACTGAGACAAAGTGAGAAAAAAGTGTTATGTTTTAATGAGATTTCAGAAATGAATGGGGAGCAGATAAAAAATTATTATTGAACATCTGTAGAGCGCTGATGACGTTGACCATTGGTTAGGGTTGTATAGTATATGGAGTAGCAGCAAATACTCTCCTAAGAAACCTCGGTAGGATGCAATACAGAGCATTAAGAATTAGGAACAATTAAAACAACTCCCACGTAGACTTAGACTTAGACTACTTTTATTGGCATTGCCTCATATGCATGTCTCATACATACAAGGGAACGGAATTATGTTTCACAAGGACCACAGTGTTGCATAAAAACAAATAACACACAATAAATCTTAAAAACAAAAGGTGCATTAAAAGCAAAACTTACTTCACAGACCTAAACATCACAAGCACACTTGACACAGGCAGTGAGAAAGACAGTCAAAAAGTCATTTGGTGGAGGGTCTAAGTGTTCAGGCTGTTAAGGAACCTCACAGCCTGAGGAATGAAACTATTACATAGTCTGGTGGGGGCAGCACGGATGCTCCGGTACCTCCTGCCAGAGGGTAGGAGGGTGAAGTGGTTGTGGGAAGGGCGGATGGGGCCCTTCACGATGCTGACAGCCGTCCGATGCACCGTGCGTCAGATGGCCTGGATGGATGGGACAGCAGTTCCTATGATCTTTAATGCTCTGTTGGCTGAAATTAAAGAACTGCCTTTACAATTATAAAGAGATTAATTGTTACTAGCTTAATGGAAGGAGCAGGGGATAACACTTGCTATCAACGTTTCTTATCAATTGTTGTGAAGGTACAAACTTTATAGCTAAAGGATTTGGATGGCCCATAGTTAAGAAAGTAGAAAAGCACAAATTAATGGGTAAATTCTGAGTGGTGTGCCCCCATGGATACATTAAGGGTCCAATGTTAATTTGCAGTTCGTGGAAAAATGAAGAAAGGTCAGGGAGAAAAATGGAAAACATTTGTGATTTAGCGCAAGAGTACATTAAGAACAACTATTACAACTATTCAAGTACTTTTACAAACCGATCCAAAGATCCAAGTAGTGGACATGGGTAATATATATATTCCAGAATGTCATTTTAAAGGGATTTCCAATCAATTCTCAGCATAGCCTATACTGCTGAATGCACAACTATTATATTGAGCCTACAGTGGTTAGGGGAGGCAAGAGATGAATCGATAGAATAGATGAACTAATAGAATTGTGATTTGTTCAGATTTTTCTGCTGCAATGTACAGATTAACATCAGATCAAATAGTTAAGCGATTACCTTGAAACAGAAATCTTTATAGTATTGCTAAATTTTACAAGACTTGGACATACAGGGCAAAATGCAACATTTTTTCGTATTAGCAAGAATGCATCAGATTAGGTGTGAGGTTTATGATTGTAAGGAGATAGTTGAATGTGTTGTGATAGAATGTAATATTCTTAATGTAGAAAGATAAAGACTGAGGGAAAGCCTAGTAGGCTTTCTCTAATTGGGGAAGAGAATGGAATATCAAAGGACTGTCAGATATTAAATGGCATAAACGACGGGATTAAGGAAGGGTTTTTCTCCTATATTTAGGCATCTAACCGAGTTATGTCATGCCAGTACATATTCAGGTACAGTAGGTGGCGGTATGCACTTTTTTATGGTTGTTTGTGACCAATTAAGGACAGCGAGAAGAAGAACATCTTAATTTGGTTTGGAAAGTAACTAATATTTATGTGCGGTAGAGATTACATTTTTCGATATTGCTTCACCAACTTATTTATTTATGCTACCTGAGTCCCGGACGGATGCTGTACAGTCGTCAGCTCTGCTGCGTTTGTTTCTCTGAGCCCGTTTTAAAGTGACGTGGCCTTTGCCGTAGGCGGAAGTGGCGGTGTCGTCAACTGTACCACGCAACAGACACATCAAGAAGAAGAATAACACATCACCTGTGTAGTGGACAGCACTCAACCCGAAGTACAATGTAGGTGTCAAATGTAACTAACAATATTCATTAAGTGATTGATGCTATTCATATGACAGACGTGTTCTGCCTTTTAATCACCCACAGATTAAGATTCATATGGGATCTACTGTCTAGCTAACTACCAAGTACCTTAGCATTTAACTAGCTAACCGGTAACGATAACAAGTACGTTAGCCACTTGATGTGCTGTTAACTCATAGCAGAATGCTTTTGGGGTCGTTTGCATTATTCATTAGCAAACAGTTTATTTTCAGAAATGTTAATCCTTTCACAAGTAATATACTGCAAACTCCACCGGGCTGAATGTAGAATATTTAGCAGATCTGGAAAGGTGATGGCTGCAATGGCTAGAATCATAATCTGGTCTAAAAACTATGACAGTGTATTCTAGTAGTTGATTCTTCAGGTATCCCACAAAGTGTAAAATCCCTTCATCGTGAATATAAGGATTTCAGACAGTGCCATCTGTACGGAAACCAGCCATTTCGGTTTCACGCTCCTCGAAATTATAGCTGGGTTATCCCAGCAAATAAGAATAACGTGCTGTCTCATAAACTGGTGTTCTACTTCCCATCTTAATTCTTTATCACTTGCAGAATGGTGACAGACGTGCAGCTGGCAATATTTGCCAACATGCTTGGCGTGTCTTTGTTCTTGTTGGTTGTGTTGTATCATTACGTCGCTGTCAACAACCCCAAGAAGCAGGAATAGTTTCCGAGTATACCTCCAGCAGACTGCAGAGGTGAGCCTCATCCTCTGGTATTTGGGCATCACTTAACATAATTGTCTTAAGGTCAGTTTTTTTTTCATTGGATGGATAAGGTAATTCAAAATTATTCACCTTGGTGGTGTTTTATGGGACATTTTTAGCTCCAGTCAAAGGATTCATAAATTTTTTCCAGCCTTTGACTCAAATTCCATACACTTGACCCAGGGTAATGATGTTGGTGTGTTTGCTTGTGAACTGTCATTCTTCCATCTACATTAATACACAACCATCAACAAACTGTAGTTTGTGTTTTTGGACTGTAGATATCCACAAATATCCTTAACTGGTGAGACATGTTCATTTAATTTGTTGACTTGTTAATTTGAACGTTTGTAACGGAAAACTTAAGCCCTTTCAGCTAAAAATGAAACAATTGTACTAAGGTTAATAATGGCTGCTTACTCCTAGGGGAAGCCTATATCCCCTTTGACACCATTTTCTGTTTTCCCCCAACAGGTATGAGATGAAAATCCGTGCCACCATCCTGGAGACATTCCCTTCCTTCGAGCCCCAATCCTCTCCCCAAAAAATGAGTTTCTTTGTTCTTGTGCTTGTGAAGAAGTTTGTTTTTCTAATAAAATATGCCTGAATGTCACTTGCGTCTATGAAATTCCGATTGACATTATGCATGCACACAAGGTGTGTCCTAAAGGGGATGCAATAAGCAAAATATTTTTAAGAAAATTCCAGTGATACAAGAAAATTTATTTCAAATTATAACACAGTATTGGTCACAGTATTTCATTAATTTGGTAATGCCAGGGACATCCGGGTAGTGTAGCAGTCTATTCTGTTGCCTACCAACACGGGTATCCCAGTTTGAATCCCCGTGTTACCTTGGGGCTTGGTCAGGCGTCCCTACAGACACAATTGGTCATGTCTGCGGGTAGGAAGCTGGATGTGGGCATGTGTCCTGGTCGCTCCACTAGCACCTGCTCTGGCCAGTCGGGGCACCTGTTTGGGTGGGGAGACTGGAGGGACTAGCGTGATCCTCCCACACACTACGTCCCCCTGGCGAAACTCCTCACTGTCAGGTGAAAAGAAGCGGCTGGCGACTCCACATTTATCGGAGGAGCCATGTAGTAGTCTGTCGCCCTCCCTGGATCAGCAGAGGGGATGGAGCAGTGACCGGGAAGGCTCGGAAGAGTGAGGTAATTGCCGGATACAATTGGGGAGAAAAAGGGGGGGAAAAATCTGGTAATGCCAGCCACTCATTGTGTTAAAGATATATTTGTTGAATTAAGATTGTTATGTCAAGACATTTTCAACATACATGGCCTTGAATAAAATACATTTTTATAGCTTTTTTCCAAAGGGAATGTGGCTATATCAGGGTGTTGAGTTCAAAGCTCAAAAGGGAATGTTTCAGGTAAAAGTATACAACATGATATACATAAAATGAATGCAAAGTCTCAGCACACTGGAATAATGCAAAGCGCAGGAACCACACAATTTGCCACACATAATTGCAAAAAAGCCACAGTAATATAAATTTGAGGATAAAATGAGGTTTGAAAGGTGCTGCTGTGCTTATGGGTATATGAGGAAAAAGTCAGGCGCTGTCTGTATGAAATAACAGATAGTTAATGCAACAGTGCAAAACAGTACAAGTCAGAATGCATTTAAGACCACTCGTTGAGGGAGGAAAAAAAAAAAGGAGAGGACAACGGAAATGATAACATGCACACAAACGAAGGCTGCCACTTTGGCCATGCCAGCCTTAAGGTCAGGGCCCTGGTCTGAATCTCTAGATCAGCTACAAACATCTGGATGGGGTGTGCCTATCTTATTGTTATGGGGTCTTTGAACAAGGCACTTAACCCTTAACTGTTCCAATGGAGCTTCTCAAGCCAACAGTAGAAGACTGGTTGTACTGGGTGGTTCCCAGGTATGACTATATCCAGGCTCAGACTGGCAACTGGTAAATGCCAGATGGGCTGGTCCACTAGTGGGCTGCAAGGCCAGTAATGTGGGGGAAAATTGTGTGTGTGTGTGTGTGTGTGTGTGTGTGTGTGTGTGTGTGGGCGGGGGCGGGTTCGACCTGCCAGTAGCAGTCCACTTGATGTTGGAACAGCCCATCTGATTGGGGGTTACATGGTCCCAATTGTCAATAGGATACCTATTCTGTAAAGCAGGTGCAGGAAGTGCTACACTTGTCCTCCCCCCACTCCTTCAAGTAGATGCGTCCATCAATGTAATGTCAGAGGTCAAGTGAGAAATAATCAGATCGAGAGAACAAGTGGAAACTAAAAGTTAGAAGTTTGAATTGAAACTAAAGCTAGCCAGAAACTGATAAAGGTCCAGAAAAGCGAAAAGGTGAAGCGGAAAAGGTCAGAGAGAAAAAAAAATATTCAAGGGTGATGCTGCAAAATATTTTAAGTTAACATATTTATTCAAAAACACCGATGCCACTGATGAGTGCATTGATGAGATGTCTTCTAACCGCCTAAGGTAGGACATGCTATTCTATTTGCTGCTTAAGGCTGCTGTCCTGTATTTCAAATGATGTCAAGACGAGATTGTTATTATGGCTCAGCTGATTATTCACTCTGGGTCTGCTCCAATAGGATGCAGGCATGCTGCTTGTAATGGCGTGACTAGCAGTGAATGAACCCGTAATAGTGTCGGTAGCATGAAATCCTGACTGTTAAACCTGATGTGTGAATTACATCAGATCAGCTGCGAACACGGATGACTGACTATAAATACAGCGCTGTTAATTTCCAATTTCAGACACATTTCCAGATCATCATTAGGCTAGACCTACATGTCCAGTGTGAAAAGTGAGTTTGGCTGTTTTGTCATAAACTATATTCATGACATATGATTATGTCATGTCTTTATGCATGCTCAATAATCCAGGTGAGGAAATAATAGAAAGTTGAATAAATTCATCTGAACATAATGTTTATTGTTTATTTCTAAGTGACATCTTCAGTCTGGGTGCTGAGAGAGGAGGTGTGGTATTGTATGAGGAAGTCGGGAGTTGCAGAGAAGTATGTAGGAGTGGTGCAGGATATGTATGAGGGAAGTGTGACAATGGTGACGTGTGCAGTTGGAATGACAGATGGGTTCAAGGTGGAGGTGGGATTACATCAAGGATTGGCTCTGAGCCCTTTCTTGTTTGCAATGGTGATGGATAGGTTGACGGACGAGATCAGGCAGGAGTCTCCGTGGACTATGGTTTTTGCGGATGACATTGTGATCTGTAGTGAGAGTAGGGTGCGGGTTGAGGAGAGCCTGGGGAGGTGGAGGTATGCACTAGAGAGAAGAGGAATGAAAGTCAGTAGGAGCAAGATGGAATACATATGTGTGAGTGAGAGGGAGGACAGTGGAATGGTGAGGATGAGAGGAGTAGAAGTGATGAAGGCGTATGAGTTTAAATACTTGGGGTCAACTGTCCAAAGTAACGGGGAGTGCAGAAGAGAGATGAAGAAGAGAGTGCAGGCAGGGTGGAGAAGAATGTCAGGAGTGATTTGTGACAGAAGGTTACTAGCAAGAGTTAAAGGGAACGTTTACAGGATGGTTGTGAGACCAGCTATATTATACGGTTTGGAGACAATGGCACTGACAAAAAGACAGGAGGCTGAGCTGGAGGTGGCAGAGTTGAAGATGCTAAGATTTTGATTGGGAGCGACCAAGGAGGACAGGATTAGGAACTATTATATTAGAGGGACAGCTCATGTTGGACGGTTTGGAGACAAAGCAAGAGAGGCGAGATTGAGATGGCTTGGACATGTGGGGAGGAGAGATGCTGAGTATATTGGGAGAAGGATGCTGAATATGGAGAGAGGAAAAGAGGAAGGCCAAAGAGGAGGTTTATGGATGTGGTGAGGGAGGGAGGACATGCAGGTGGCTTGTGTGACAGAGGAAGATGCAGAGGACAAGAAGAAATAGAAACGGATGATCCGCTGTGGCGACCCCTAATGAGAGCAGCCGAAAGTAGTAGTAGTAGTAGATCTTAAGTCTGAGAATGAAGATGTCACTTAGTTGAGTGATGAAACGTATCTGTCAATAAACGTTGTATCCAGATGAACTTATTCAACCTTCTTTGATTTTCTTACCTGGATTATTGAGCATGCATCAAGACATTGGGTACATTTTCAAATGCACCTATCAATATGGACGCCAATGTTCTGGTTTTCTGAAACCTGTTGGAAGGAACATCAAACATGTTCTTCCCCATAGAGGCTACTTATTATTATCTGATAAAGACGTGAAGTTTTGCCTTTGTAAGCATAAGCTTAGTTGCATTTGCAAAGGATATGATCTACCTGTTAGAGCAAAGAGTGTGTGCTAGTTTTAGTTATTCTTATGGATGGCTCTTTTCTGTCAAGCATAATAAACGTGAATGTTTTCCATCAAACAAAAATAAATAAAGATATAAAAAATTAGCTTGCAATGCTTATCCATTTCTCCTCCAGTTAGGCCTCTTTTCAAGCCACTGCCCACTCCTTGTTTTTTTGTCAAGCATCAACTTGACATTTTTTCTACTTTAATCCTACTTTAAAGTCCAGCTTACAGGCTTTTTTTTGCCTCCATAAACTATGTGGATAGGACCTAAGTGAGGCTAAAATATATATATATATATTGAAAATCGAGCCTGTTGGAGCAGTTTAATAAACCACTTCAGAGGCTTTATAGGGTGCACGCTCTTAAAAAAAAAATGGAATGATATGCCAACACTATTTGCCATATATTTATGAAGAGTAGCTGTTAACCTGCAAGTTGGACTTTAAATAGTTTTGTTTACAGTACGTTCATTCAACCTCACACTGAGCAGACAAAGACAGATACACAAACTGGTCCCTCCCTTTCTGAGAGTGTAGATATGTGGTTTCTCTAGGCCTCACTACACAGGGGTGCTGTGCCACACACATTCACAGGCTCAGACATCGACATCACCGGGCTCTCGTCCACCTTAAAGAAAAAACAGATACACTTAGTCGTTCTATGTACTGCCATTGAGTGCTGTCTGTGAGAAAGTCTTAAGTTTATTTTGTTCTGAGTTTGCATGTGTGCGTCTTTTCACCTGTTGCACTTCTTGTTCCGTCTCTGGTGCCGTCTCTGTTATAGCATGTCCTTTATAGAGGAAACTTTGGTCCGTGCTTGTCATCAGAGCTTTAGGTGCCTGCTGTGTAGGAGTATCTTTTTCTGGTACACCTGCAGGGTTAAACACGATAGCAGTCGGAGCTTTGGAAGGCTGCAATTTATCAATTAAATTGAGCTCTTGAAACGCCGCCAGATTATTGGGAATTCCTTAACAGCAAAAGGAAATGACACATGCTTCTGCTCTTTGTGATACACTGACACTTTCACACCAGTGACTCAGATATACTGCTTTCTCCACTGTGTGAAAAGAGACGAGAGCCAATATATCTAAGAAATGCACTTACAAATACCTGTAAATAGTAACTGAGTGTCATCCATTGGTAGAAATAAAATTGGTCTCGTCACTTAATTATGTATATCAAATTATGGGATACAGAATTTCCTTAGCTGTCAGCTTTTGTTACATATGCACAAATGAAAGCAACTGAGAAGTGAGCTCAAGTTGTTCACTTTTGATGTAGTTTTTGAACATGGAAGACAATATGGGTGTGTAAATAAAACCCTTGACTATGTCTTTTAATGCCTCTTAAACTGAAATTAATCTAGCTGTGAATTAATCAGTCAACTAATGAGATCATTCAGAGGCATCACCATCTACTTTACAGATATTTCAGAGGTGTGAGTGTGTGTGTACATGCCTGTGAGGGACAGGTGTTTGCGGAGACCGGGCTTGAAGAGCCTCCAAACCCTCAAGGTGGCCGACTCCTTGATTCCAAAGGATGTGGGGTTATTGCTGGAGGGGCACGCATTTACATTACGTATGGGAGGGGTTTCCGTCGACCCTGTCCTCCGGATGGGAATGCGGCTGATTCGAGGTTGCAGCTCAGACCTGGGCAGGGGTCAAACAGGTAATTATGTTAAGTCAGCTATTCACTACAGATCTGTGAACCATGATATAGAGAAGGCCATGATATATAGTCTAATTCTGATGCACTGTTCATAGATGAATTATCTCGATCAGGAATAATTTTTCATTCATCACTACCTTTCGTCATCATTTCCTTACCGCCTTTCCTTCTTCATCCACACTGATTTTAACTAATACTTCAATCCATATCCCTGCTGCATACTAAATTCTGGTCAACCCCACCATTATGTTTACATCAAATTGTTCTGTTTATCATGAGATTCAAAAGAGCTCTACAATTTACACTTTAATTTACAACTTTACACTCACTTGCTGAACCCAGTGGAGGAAAGGATGTGATTAGGGCCCGTTTGTCTAGAAGTCTGAGACAAACAGAGAGGTGTCAGAGAGACCGAAAGAATGACGGAACAAGAGATTCATAGATTTGACAAATGTCATTGTCAAGTATGAGATAGCTTAGCCGAGTAGGCTAACCTGTGTGTGAGCCTCTACAGTGCGATGTGTGATGGTTAGGGCCCGACTTCCACGTCGCCATGGCTGTCTTGGGAATTCCGTCTTAGGCCCACTCACTGAACTGGGTTCACTGCCCTGGAAATCTGGGCAGCTGAGGCCTGCCATTCATTGGTGGGTGGAGGGGAGGGGGGGGTTACAATTAGAAACAGAGGGAACAGATGAAAGTTGGATGACAAATGTAAAACACCAATCCGTCAAATATTTAAAATAGAGTGCTTGCCTATCAGTCATTATACTACTGAAATACTGGTCTACATCACATATAGCATGCCAAGTCAGAATCAGAATCATGTTTATTGGTCATATAGGTTTGCACATACATAGAATTTGACTCTGGTTTCGTGGCTCTCTCAGTGTACTTAACATAGAATAACAACACTACAACACAACAATCTTCAGATACATACACAAGGATTGACTTATACAGGCGAAATAAGGGGTGATGAAGAGCAATGGTGCAGAGAAGATGTTGAAATAGATGTTAGCAGGTTACTTACACACATCCCTATTCATTATGTGTATGTGCCTTACAGTGAGACAGTAAAAAAGTTATGAGGTGTGTGTGTTGTGATATCACACTCCCCTTAGTAGGCTCGCAGTAACAGCAGCATGGCTACAGCACTGTCTGCAACAGATCTCTCCCTTATTTTGACATACCTCAGTGACTAGACTTAGTTTCTTATCCAAATATAACTAAGACAAAGATTGGTTACCCACTTGCAAGTGTGATCTAAGAGACTATGTCTCAATTAAAATATTTGTAACACACACACACACACACACACACACACACACACACACACACACACACACACACACACAGAGTCAATAGAGGTAACACAAACAGTGGTTTCTCCATAAAGGGATAGTTTTTATTCCAGAAGTTAAACATAGAGAGGGTAAAGACAACAACACACTCAAGAGGATGATACTGGTAAAGATGTTACAGAAAAACACTCAGCTATAGTCTCGTATAGAAAGATAGCACCATGTTGAAGGAAATGGCACACGTCTTATTATAAGGGATATGATGCAGATTAACCTAGTGAGAATGTGAGTATGCATGTGTTTCTGCCTCGTTTTCTTGTCATTCTGGCAAAGGCAACAGGCTTTAGGACTGAAACAGTCTGGACACAGGACATTTAAGTTCACAGTGTAAGTGCAGATAGACTACAGACTCAACAGCGGTGAGACACCGTTTATCTCAACTGAAAGCTGATACTATATGCTAACAACAATGTAGGCGGAGGGCATAGCCTATATAGGAAATATCAAGACGCTAATATTACTCCACAATTTAAACCTGTAGTCATATATGTTGTGTTTTGAAACTGAATTATTTATTTAGCACTTGAATTTGTAGCATTCTTGGCACATATATTCAACATGCCTTCTAAACAGTAAGAATGTACTTTTTTTCATTTATTTCTGATTTTTCCCCTTTTTCTCCCAATTTAGTGGCCAATCGATCCCTATTTTAATTCAAACACCCACCCTCGTACTGCATGCGTTCGCCAACTGCTTCTCTCCGGCCGGCAGTATCAAAGGAGACCGCCTCCCCACTTTCGTGACAAGGCGACTCCAGGCCGAACCACTGTTTTTTTCCGACACACCAGAGACGCATTCACGTGACGAACACAAGCTGACTCCGCCCCCCTCCCGAAGACAGCGTTTGCCAATGATTGCTGCTTCATCGAGTCTGGCCATAGTCGGATCTGATGAGACCGGGGCGCGAACCCCAGTCCCCAGTGGGCAACTGCATCGACACAAAGCCGATGCTTAGACCGCTACACCACCGCGGACACCAGAATGTACTTTTTGTCACAGACTTCTTTTCCTTTACTGTCTCATGTGAGGACAGGATTCTCCAAGAGGAGATGAGGAGGGGAGGGATAGAAGCCACCACCAGATCATACTGCTATCAAGTCACTTAGCGAAGAGAAGAGCTGCAGACTCGAGAACCTAACTGCTTGCAACACAGACCAGAGCAAGGCACACCATCTCTACACTGACAAGACAGCACGGAAACAGACAACAGCTATAGCAATTAAAGGCCATTAACAAATGTGGTAACTCCAAAAACTCCTCCCACAAATGCTACATTTACTTCTGCGATGATGGGAAGGGTATATCTACAGACGGCCTCCTCCACATCACAAACACAGCAGCTTTTTTTTTTATTTTTCTCCCCAATTGTATCCGGTCAATTACCCCACTCTTAGCTGTCCTGGTCACTGCTCCACCCCCTCTGTCAATCCGGGGAGGGCTGCAGACTACCACATGCCTTGCAAGCCGCTTCTTTTCACCTGACAGTGAGGAGTTTCGCCAGGGGGATGTAACGCATGGGAGGATCACGCTATTCCCCCCAGTTGCCCCTCCCCCCCAAACAGGCACCCCAACCGACCAAAGGAGGCGCTTGTGCAGTGACCGGGACACATACCCACATCCGGCTTCCCACCCACAGACACGGCCAATTGTGTCTGTCGGGACGCCCGACACCCGACCAAGTCGGAGGCAACACGGAGATTCGAACTGGCGATCCCCGTGTTGGTAGACAACGGAACAGACCGCTATGCTACCCGGACGCCCCACAAACACAGCAGCTTTGAGACTTAATTGCATCTCAAATAATGTGCCCTAGAACATCTCTGCTAAGGCCTGTCCAATTTCTGTGACAATATAGAAAGTACTGAAACGGCAGCACATTAAACGTGTAGTCTCACACAAGATCACATTCCATGTGGCCCACATATTGTCCCACCGAGACACCGAAGCCGTCCCTGCTAGCCACAATATTAAAAAAAAGTAGCTTTTAAATATCTAGTCTTCTACATACCTGTGGTCCACATGTACCTCTAAATTCCAACACCTACACTACCATTATACACCTAATACACGCTAGGAAACAATAAACACATCGGCGTGAATGAATAATAAACAACACCCATAATAAATAATTTAGAAAGTAAATGTCCTGTTTAGCTTTTGGGTTAAATAATGCTTAAAACATCTAGAACTTTATTTACACTTAACCTACCTAGCATTGCTTTTTTCCCCTTTTATGACTTTATTTGAATTATTGAATTAAATGTAAAAAAAAAAGGATGAAAAGTAAATAGATTCATGATGAAACTCATATATAAATGACACACTTCTCAACGTTTAACTGTTGGAGCATTGAGCCAAACTATGCAACGATACTTTGAGTAAATTGCTTGCTAGTGCACAACTTTCCCATAATTTAACCTCACACGCGCCCTCGCTATCATTTGTTACAATCATCCTCTGTTTATGTGGTAAGAGCAGTGAACAAGAACCCAAGATCAGGGAATAAATTCATCGTTGGCTTAGGCACACCATCTCTCTGGCAGTATTTTGTGTTGGTCACGATGCCCTGAGAGATTCGCTTCTTCAAAAACGTACATCGAATATCATGAGCCAGGACTCGACCACCAAAGGAATAATAAGGAATCGACAGCTTTGAAAAGAGTCAATGACAGAAAGTCGTCATGAGCTTACAGGGCAAAAAAAAAAGAAAAAAGGTGGTCCATCATAAACAGGCTGTTTATTCTTTAGAAAGTAAAACCAGTCCAAAAAAAAAAAATATCAGTCAATCTTTGTAACACTATGAAAGTTGTTTTGGGAAAATGTGGTTGGTCTTGTGCCTGCATTGCTGCGCATATAAAAACGTAAAAAGTTAAAAAGAAATAAAATAAAAAAGAAGAAAAAAGTAATATCAGAAGGGGCTTTAAAAGAATCTATACAAATACAAGTAAAGTAGGCATTCAGTCATATTGTGAAAAACCAGTTTTCGCAATGTCTTGATGTATGCTCAATAATCCAGGTAAGAAAAACAAAGAAGGTTGAATCAGTTCATCTGGACACAGTGTTAATTGACAGATACGTTTCATCACTCATCTAAGTGACCTCTTCTGTCTCAGCTGACTGCAGGTATCCCCACCCTTATAATTGATATAGTTGTATAACAACCGAAGCCAACGACCAGTTGCATATGCAAATATGGGTGTGACTATTAACTAGAGTGATGGATTCTCTGGTCTCACCTGTAGTGGCCAACTTGTATATGAAGGAAGTGGAAAAGAGGGCTCTGATGTCCTATCCAGAGACACCACCTAGCCGTTGGTTCAGATTTGTGGATGACACCTGGGTTAAAATTAAATCTCAGGATGTACCACATTTCACTGACCACGTTAACTCTGTGGACAACCACATCAAGTTCATCAGGGAGGATGTGAAAAAGGACAGGTTAGTCTTCTTAGACTGAAATTGCAATTGGTGATGGGGGACATTTGATTGTCGATGTTTACCGTAAACCAACACATACTGATCAGTACTTAAGGTTTGACTCTCATCATCCACTGGAGCACAAACTAGGAGTCATCGAGATGCTGTATCACCAAGCTGACAACATCCCCACCGACACAGCGGGTGGGGAAGGGGAGAAATCCCACATTAAACAGGCCCTGGTTAAGTGTGGTTATCCTAACTGGGCATTTGTCAAGGCCAGGATGATGTCCAAACAGTGCACCAGCCGACTGAAGAGAGGAGAAGGAAAACAGCTGCCTAAGCATAAACCAGTGGTGATTCTGTATGTGGCGGGAGTGTCGGAAAAGCTGAGACGTGTATTTTCCAAACATCTTGTCTCAGTTGCTTTCAAAACCCAAAACACGCTGTGCCAGAAGTTGGTCCACCCCAAGGATCAGGTCCCCTGGCACAAACAGAGCAGGCCATCTATGTGATGAGGGAATGACCATCCTTGAACTGGGGGGCTAAGAGTACATCTGTCAGCATATTACAATGCTGTGATTGCAAACATTCCCAAATCCTCAGTGAATAGTACACATGGCTATTGAAGCTCTAGTTAATGGTCACGCCATATTTGCACATGAAACCGGTTTCGGTTGTTATGCAACTGAATTGTTTATAAGAGTGGGGATACCTGCAGTCAGTTTAGACTGAAGATGTCACTTAGATGAGTGATGAAACGTATCTGTCAATAAATGTATCCAGATGAACCTTCTTTGACAGTTTTCTCAATGAAATAATTAAATAAATTGTACATTCAGAATGCATTCAACCGTACACTTGTTCAGAGTGTTGAAAGAGAAAGTGCATCATGGCAACAGTTAATTCACTTATTTCAAGTTACAAGGGATAAGGAACATGGAAAGCATAAAAAAATGAGCAAGGGAATAATTCCCTCCCATTGGAAATGAAAGAAAACAACATAAACCCATCCCCGTAAAAAACCTCACATTCCTGTTTTATCCATCCACTATATAAATGAAGTTACTTAGCAGTTCTCATCTCACCGCCTGGCTACAAACAACATTAAACCTTGTTTTATGTGTAGTCCATTTTTTGTATAAATTTCGGTATTGCTATTGCTATAATGGAGTTTGTGAAAGCCTAGCGTGTGTAGCATGTGTATCTTTACACTGAGGCTAACACACACTGTCCAATCAGCTGCTTCACCTCCACAAAGGTGAACGTGAAAGACTGAATATTGGGTGACATCAACGGCCGGTGTGTTGTCCAACACTCGGTGAAAAGTCTGAGACTGCAGAAAAACATTTGGCCGTTTCGGTCGAATTCAGTTCTTATTCACTTGTGTTTGTTTGTGAACCCCCCCGCAATTTGAATTCATCCCAAGCTACAGATTAGATAGAACAGATAGTTCCAAACATGACAAAAAAAAGGAAGGTAAAGTAGTTAAGGAAAAGTGAGCTGAGTTAGCGCCAATGTTCTTTCAATCACAAATGCATATCTGACCTGTGTCAGATAGTGGTGAACATTTATTTTAACCCACGTACAGAGTGCCATGTGGGAAGGGGTCAGCATATCAGTAGAGCCAACGCAGTATGAAGGACCCACACAGTCTTTCTCCAGGTTATAGAGCAATTCATTAGTTCATTATTTAACTGAACAATAAAAATTAGGACTTGATAAAAGACTTAAACAATGAATACATCAATAAATAGATTAAATTTAAAAAGGTATTTATAAATAACTAAATAAAATAATCAATAAAATAGGAATTCTTTTTTTATTGAAAATTAAATCCCTCTTTTAATTCCCTTTGTAAAAAAAAATCACTGCCAAATGGATTTATAAATCTAGCAATTTTATTTACTTTTTTTTTAAAAACTGTAACAAACTGACAAATAAATTCCACTATTTGTTTTTGGGATTTATTATTTTATTTCTAACTGGTCTATTTATTATTGTATTTAGTTATTTATAATCCCTTTTTAAATTTAATCTATGTATTGGTTGATTGATTCATTCATTTGTAGTCTTTTATCAAGCCCTAATTTTTATTGTCCAATTAAATACCAATTAATGAATTGCTCTATAACAACACTGTCCAAGACCTCCATGAAATGGTGCCATTTAAGTTTTCAACTGGAGAAAATAATTTGCAGTTGACTTCTAAACTCTAAACTTCCATTTTTTACGCACCTCTTGAATAATCTTAGCTTGCAAAACCCCATGCCTCTGTCACTCCAGACAGCTTGCTGCACTATATACAGATCTCTCACACACACACACACACGGACACACGGACACACATACCAGGCATGTATATAATAGGTTACTACATTCAGTCCTGGGTAGACCCAGTTGGAGAACTGGTAGCTTGTGGGGGCGGAAGGCCCTGAAGGAGAAGGGGGCTCAGTTTGGAGAGGAGCCCAGGGTGGGGTAGCGCCTGCAAGGATGGAAGCAGAGCAGAGAGACTGGGGGTCTGGAGGGAGTACAGACCTGCCATACTGACGGAGGCTGGGAGAGGGCAAGAGCCTGCTGCACACACTGAGGAGGATGAAGACGAGGAGGAGGAAGAGGAGGAGGAAGAGGGGGGTGACAGTGGGGGGCGGGTGTGTGTGTGGCTGTTGCCAGGAGACCGGAGGACGGAGCGGTAGTGGGGAGGGCGTCTCTTCTCCTGAGCCTTAGTGTCTACAGAGAGAGACACACACACACACACCCACGCGCGCGCACACGCACACACACACGCACGCACGCACACACACACACACACACACACACACACACAAGCTCAGATACATGCAGGGCACACACATGCACACAAACAGACTCAAAACACGTGTAGCCAAGGTCATAACTGTACACACACATGCAAGCACAAACAGGAGCTACTTGTAGAAGATGCCTTTTACCAAACTGGAGGCCAGTATAATTAGACACCAGTGAATTTCTCTCTGCATAAGGATAAATTTACTGTTTGAACCTTAGACTGGAGCCAACTTCCCACTTCTCACTCTAGCGATGGCTGTTACTATCACGCCCTTACTTACTTAAACACCATAATAATAATAATAATAATGGATTACCATTATTATTATTAATAATAACGATAATGACGATGATGATGATAATAATAATAATAATAATAACGGATTGTCCCGCTTGCCGCCCGATGACTACTGGGATCGGTTCCAACATCCCCGCGACCCCGATTGGGATAAGCGGCTTGGATAATGGATTACGTTTATATAGCGCTTTATCTTGACACCTAAAGCGCTTCACACTGAAGGGGGTAACTCACTTCAACCACCACCAATGTGTAGCACCCACCTGGGAGATGCACAGCAGCCATTTTGCACCAGAACGCTCACCACACATCAGCTTGAGGTGGAGAGGGAGGAATCATTGTGCCAATTACATCGGGGGATGATTTGGTGGCCAGATGGAGAGAGCCAGGTTGGGAGTTGTGTCAGGACACCGGGGGACCCCCTATTCTTTGTGATAAGTGCCATGGGATCTTTAATAACCAAAGTGAGTCAGGATTTCGGTGTAGCGTCTCATCTGAAACACGGCATCTCCTACAGCACAGTGCCTCCATCACTGCACAGGGGAATTGGGATTTTTGTTGTTTATTAGGACCAGAGGAAAGACTGCCCTCTACTGGCCCACCAACACCACTTCCAGCAGCAATTCCGTTTTCCTGGAGGTCTCCCATCCAAGTACCAGCCAAGCCCATATCTGCGTAGCTTCTGTCATTCAGCACAATCAGGGTACATGTTGGTATGGCTGCATTTATTATTGAAACCTTTTGTACATGCACTTTCATTTTTATGCTCATGGCATAATTTGTTTGACTGTTTGGCGGTAATCCCGATCTATTTTGTACCATGATTTCCCTACTCTCTGCCTCTTGATGCGCTTGATACACTAATCCACTAAACTTGACATTCACTCTTGGTTATGATATGATAACTACATATTGCACTATGATGCCAGTTAGTAAAACTAAAATTCCATCAAGTAATTGCTGAATCTCTTTTGGGGGTGGGGGCTGGGGGGGGTCGATTTTTTTGTGTGTGTTTTTGAGGTTTTTATATCATTCTGTGGCTTCCCAGTAGTGTTTCCTGTGTACTCAAAACCGAAAATTCAAATTTTGGTCGAAGTATGCATGTTTTAACATCAAAAGGCTATTTTCCGAAGCCCTTCTAAAAACGTTTTCCCACGTGATCTGACGTAGATTTCTTTACTTTCTTTTAACACTTTCGTCACTCTCCATTCTTACACTGTCAGCGAACTGCGCATGTGTGTGTGTGTGGGGGGGGGGAAGGTTGGGTCGGGTATTAGCGCTAACCCACGTCACTGCTTTTTGCTAATGGCTGGGCTTTTCCATTTGAACAACCTGGCAAAGAACACAGATGGTGTCGCCCTTCAAAGTCACTTTGGATAAAATGGTCTGGATAAAAGCACCTGCCAAACATAAATGTAAATTTAAAAACACTTGTATTTTGTCATTTAGGGCGCAAAAGAGAAAATGAGTGTAACCCATAAGTCCTAACTCATGCCTTTTGGATTTTTATCTTCAGTCTGGATGGGGCTTACTTCCATAGTGACTCACACATACAACACAAAGACATGGGAAAGATGCCGGGACCAACCTAAGGTCATGTAGCTTTGATTTGAGTATTTAGACATCCAGATTATGAGAGCCATTTGAATCAAACCAATCCAAAGACTGGTACTGCTTTTAAATCAACAGCAGAGCAATACAGCTGTCAGTGTTCACATAGGTATGGACATGTTACAGGGCAGAGCTTTGCCAAAGATCGCCAGCAGAATTAGCCATTAGCCTTCCCAAAAATACCATTAGCAGAGGAGACAAGGAGGCGGCAGAGTTGGAAGTTTGCATACGTACAATACAAAGAGAAGACGTGGGGAGTGGAAAAACCACTGATGAACGAGAAGGTGTAAAGGTTAAAAAGCACAACACAGCCATAATTGGTGAGTGGAGGACGAGGTCGTCTTACCTCCGACTGGGCCGAGGCTTACCTCTGACTGGGCCGAGGTTCTTGATGCCTCCGCGGCTGCTGGTGTGCGTGCTGTTGTGGTGTGCATGTGTGTAGGTCGGAGGGCAGCCGAAGGTGAAGCTCGGGGACGCGTGGATCTTTGGGGAGGGTGTCTGGCTGCTGTTATTGTGGCTGTGTGAGCGAACACAATTCAGTGTGTTCTCCGACACTGAGCTGGACAGAGAGCTGACATAAAAAAAAGAAAGAAATGGCAACAATACAGACGCGTTGATGTACATCACATTTAAAAGATTTTCTTTATTAATAGCAAGAAAATAAAAGCCGTGGCTGTTTGAGGGCAGATCCTTGGGCTCAATAACTGTGCTTTTTCTTTGACTCTACAAGACACGGTGGAACAGCATGGATTTTTAAAATAGCCGAATACATGTTTTATGGTTAGATAAACAAATCTGATTATTCTTTGAAAAGAAAATACATTTAAAGCTACACTAAATTTATGTGGACACCGCCTCTAATGAGGGGATTTGGCTATTTCAGCCACATCCATTTCTGGTAGATGCATAAAATCAAACCATGCAGTCTCTGTAGACAAACACTGGTAGTAGATTTGGTTGTACTGAAGAGCTCAGTGACTTTCAATGTGGCACTGTCATAGGATGCACCTTTCCAACAAGTCAGTTCATCAAATTTCTGCCCTGCTGGAGCTGCCCCAATCAACTGTAACTCTGTTATTGTGAAGTAGAAACGTCTGGGAGCAAGAATCACAGAATGGGACTGCCAAGTGCTAAAGCGTATTGCATAAAAAAAAAGTCATCTGTTCTTGGTTGCAACACTGACTACTGAGCTCCAAACTGCCCCTGGAAGCAACGTCAGCACAAGAACCGTTTGTCAGGAGCTTCATGAAATGGTCAAAGAAAGATGAATCAGTTCATCTGGATACAGCGTTTATTGACAGATACATTTCATCACTCATCTAAGAGACCTCTTCAGTCTAAACTGACAGCAGGTATCCCCACCCTTATAAACAATACAGTGGCATAACGACTGAAACCAACGATCAGTTTCATATGCAAATGTAGGCGTGGCCATTAACTAGAGTTTCAATGGCCATGTGTACTATTGACAGAGGATTTGGGAATGTTTGCAATCACAGCATTGTAAGATGGCGACAGATGTACTCTTAGCCCCTCCCCTCTCGGTTCAGGGATGGTCGTTCCCTCTTCACATGGATGGCCTCTTTGACTCCCCACTCAAACCAGCATTCCTCCTTATCAAGGATGTGCACATCCTCATCCTTGAAAGAGTGGCCACTGGCCTGTAAATGGGTGTAGACTGCGGAGTCCTGGCCTGACGCGTTAGCTCTCCTGTGTTGTACCATCCTCTTGGCCAGCATCTGTTTAGTTTCCCTAATGTACAAGTCATGGCAATCCTCCCGGCACTTAACAGCATACACTATATTGCTCTGTTTCTGCTGGGGGACCTGATCCTTGGGATGGACCAACTACTGGTTTTGGTTTTTGAAGGCAACTGAGCTGTGGTGTTTGGAAAATATGCGTCTCAACTTTTCCGACACTCTCGCCACATACGGAATCACCACTGGTTTATGCTTAGGCAACTGTTGTCTTCCTCCTTGCTTTGACTGGCTGGTGCATTGTTGGGCATCTTCCTGGCTTAGACAAAATGCCAGTTAGGATAACCACATTTACCCAGGGCCTGTTTAATATGGGATTTCGCTCCTTCCCCTGCCACTGTGTCGGTGGGGATGTTGTCAGCTCGGTGGTACAGTGTCCTGATGACTCCTAGTTTGTGCTCCAGTCGATGATGAGAGTCAAACATTAAGTACTGAACAGTTCGTGGGTTTACGGTAAACATCAACAATCACCATCCCTGAACCAAGGGGAGGGGGGGGGGGCTAAGAGTACATCTGTTGCCATCTTACAATGCTGTGGTTGCAAACATTCCCAAATCCTCTGTCAATAGTATACATGGCCATTGAAACTCTAGTTAATGGTCATGCCCATATTTGCATATGACCATTGGTTTTGGTTGTTATGCAACTGTATTGTTTATAAGGGTGGGGATACTTGCAGTCAGTTTAGACTGAAGAGGTAACTTAGATGAGTGATGAAACACATCTGTTAATAAACGTTGTATTCAAATGAACTGATTCAACTTTCTTTGATTTTCTTACCCGGATTATTGAGAATGCATAAAGACTTCATGAAATGGGTTTCCATGGCTGAGCAGTAGTACACAAGCCCAAGATCATCATACAAAATGCCAAGTGTCAACTGGTGTAAAGCACACCACCATTTCACTCTGGAGTAGTGGAAACATGTTCTCTGGAATGACGAATCATGCTTCACTATCTTGCAGTCTGATGGACAAATCTGGGTTTCGCGGATGCTGGGGGAACGCTACTTGCCTGAATGCATTGTGCCAACTGTAAAATCTAGTGGAGGAGGGATAACAGTCTGGGACTTTTTTTTTTCATGATTTGGGCTAGAACCCTTGGTTTCAGTGAAAGAAAATCTTAATGCCACAGCATACAATGACCTTCTAGAGAATTGTGTGCTTCCAATTTTGTGGCAGCAGTTTGGGGAAGGCCCTTTCCTGTTTCAGCATGACACTGACCCCGTGCACAAAGCGAGGTCCATAAAGACATGGTTTGCCGAGTTTGGTGTGGAAGACCTTGACTGGCCTGCACAGAGTCCTGACCTCAACGAATCCAACACCTTTGGAATGAATTGGAAAACCAACTGCAAGCCAGGCCTTCCCCCTAACATCAGTACCCAACCTCACTAATGCTCTTGCGGGTGAATGGGAATGAATCCTTGCAGCCATGTTCCAAAATCTAGTGGAAAGCCTTCCCAGAAGACTGGAGGCTGTATAGCAGCGAAGGAGGGACCGACTCCATATTAATATCCATGGTTTTGGAATAAGAAGCTCAACAAGCACATATGGGTGTGACGTTCGGGTGTGCACATACTTTGGCCAAGTAGGGTATTATCCGATGGGCTGCAATTTTTTGTTAAAGGATAATTCTGGTTTTTACAACCCATAATATTTGTAATTTTTGCCATCGTGTATTTCGGCTCTGACAACATTTTACTCACCAGCTTAATTTTAGAGATTTTAGACACTGCCAGACATTACTTTACAACTATGTCTTATGGGGCAACTGAATAGAAACCTTAAAGGAATAGTTCAGAACTTTTGAAACCTATCCCTATCCTATACTCACTGCACATGTGGTACATATAGGCAGGTAGGTTTCATTTCCACAGTCATCCATCCTTTTCTTCCTAATGAGCACGTGGATTCCACTTGTAATTTACAATTATTGCAATTAATGGGGGACAAATCCACAACCCTCATTCAGTGCAAAAAAAACCCCCCATAGTTCAGCAAAAGCTAACATAGTGCGACTAAGTAGTCTATCAAAGCACATTTGAGTGGCGATTTTAAAACTTAACAGTCATTTGTTATGGTCGTTAAAGTCATTTCCGTATTATTTCCTATAACATATCCTACAAGGGATTATCAGGAGGAGTCACTGCACTGTGGCACGGCAACGCAAATACTAAGAGGGAATTTAGCAATAAAATCAAAAGAAAATCTTTAAAATGACCACTTGAATTCACTATGATAGACTGCTGTAACATCATGTGGAGTGTTATTTTGCTCTGAGGATTGTGACTTTGTCCCCCATGAACTGTGTTGTACTGTGGATGGCAAAATGGAGCAGTGTGTCCAGTAAGAAGAAAAGGGAGGATGACTGTGAAAATTAAACCTATCTATGTACAAGAGAAAAGAGTATAAAATGTGAACAGACTTAAAAAAAAAGAACTATTCCCTTAAAACTTGTCCTTTCAACAACAGCAGCAGCAACAACAACAAATACCCTGTACCTCTGACTGTTTACAAATTTTCCACCATGTATGACTTCTCAATTTTGCTGGCAGGATAGTTAGTCAATGAATACTACAACCTACAGTAAGTAAGATGCTCATTCCTGCAAGTTGAACCAGGAAGTAGCTGTGCAATGCAATCCACCTTTGGACATTTCGGGCAGTAAACTTTGACTTAATCCTTTTGTTTTAACTTCCAAATAAGTGGTGAAGATGATTAGAGAGAATAGGACTTCTTGAAACATGTCTGACGCTTGTGTTCTGTCTCCCCATGAGACAACATTACAAAGTTGTATCACGCCATATCAAAAATCACCAAAAGGAAGCAGGTGAGTAAAATGATATCATAATGATATGCACAAAAGTAAGAGCTATGAAAATAAGACCCAGGTTGTAAAAAAAATGGAGTTGTCTTTTAATTTACAAAGACCTATGGCAATACTGGTAATTGTGTTGGTGTTTGACCACTCAAGCTGAAAGATCCACTCAAAATGAAACAGTTGTGAGTGCTGTTGGATTAGGACCTCCACCTCTGCAGGTCCTTTACACGCTGGGTCTGCCATAACTGCTTGTTAGCCACAACTTTTCTTCTTCTTTTTCTTCATTGCAACCTGCCTTATTCTTCTGCCTTTGGCTGCTATGGTAAAGATGTAAAATGCTACATGTCGTATCCTTTTCCTCCATGTAAAGCAAGTGCTGAAATGAGGAACTATAAAAGGGGCCATGATTTGCATGTTTTTGTATTAGCTATTATCTTCAATGTTCCATGATCAAAGTCAAAGGAAATTTTCAGAATTGTAGTTTTTTACCTAAAATGTATTTCTGATTTTTCCCTTTTTCTCCCAATTTAGTGGCCAATCACTCCCTATTCTAATTCAAACACCCACCTTCATACTTTATGCGTTCGCCAACCGCATCTCTCCGGCTGGCAGTCTCAAAGGAGATGCCTCGCCACTTTCGTGACAAGGCGAATCCAGGCTGAATCACTGCTTTTTCCGACACACCCAGAGATGCATTCATGTGACGAACACAAGCCGACTCCGCCCCCCTCCCGAAGACAGCGTTGCCAATTATTGCTGCTTCATCGAATCCGGCCATAGTCGGATCTGACGAGACCAGAGATATGTGTATGTGTTGTGGTGTGTGAGTGTGTGTAAACTTACTTGTTCAAACTTTTTGGTGATGACGCCTTGCTACTGCTGTGGTGTAATCGTGGAGGGATATGTGCATGGACGTGTGTGTTGATGCCCTTGGTGTTGCGGACATGCTTCAGGATCCAGGCTCGTAGGTTCGTCAGGCAGCTGTGCTCTGACAGGACTAGCCTTGGCCAAGGGTTACACTCCGCCATATCCAGGGCTGAGACAGCTACAGCACGCCCAATCTGACAAACACACACAATTCACTTAAAGTTTTGCAAAGTGTGACTCCAACCCAATGAGAACCTTTATTTGGTTTGCAGACTGAGTGCTAAATAAATAAATCACAGGCTTGACTCACCGTGAATAAACACAAGCTAGAAAGGCATTATAATATCTTTGGGTTCCTACCTGTTCAAATATTTCTGGAGTGTATTTTGGGGGGAATGACGGTGGTGGAGGAGGTGTTGCCCGTCCATTGTCATGACAGGCAGGAGGAATGGTATTCATGGCTCGCCCTGTGTTGTAGTTGCACTCCAAAGTATAACTGTGTAGGGTAGAGGACACAAACAAGCATGATTTCAAAACAAGATATCTCATGACAGAGACTGAAAAGAGAGAGACTGAGAGAAAGACAAAAAACAGCAGTACCAGTAATAAGGTCAATCCATTTCAAATGTAGTGAATGAATTGAGGCAGTAATTCAATAATTACATTTAAAATCATCATATAAGAATGTTGGTTAGTCATCAGTCATGACAGTATTTCTTGTACTGCAGCTGAATGAATGAAGGAAATGTTGAGAACAGTGAATATTATTCCTTTCCTGCTGAAACACAATACCTAAATGTCCCCTTCCCTTGTTTTTCCAACTCTACATTTAACTTTTTTTTTTTAACTACCATGTTGTTGTGACCCCAGGTATGTTGAAGCACTATGAAACATTAAAAATGAATAAATACTGGTAGGGGAAAAACTCTAACAGGTTCTGAAAAGTTTACTTTATGTCTTTACAAATGAAATTAAGGGCACTTGGCTCAGTTTCAGCAACCATCTGAAATGACCAAACTAATCTTTGACTGGCCTCTCCCATGGAGTATGTCCAGCCTCTGACCTGTGCAGCAGCCCTATGGCCTTGTGAATGGCCACCCGGCCACTGCCTTCTTTAGACTGGCCATCCCTCTTGTCTCTTGCGTACATGTTCTTCTCTGAGAAGTTACAACCCAGGAAGTCAAAGTGTGCGGAGTTGACTGCAATCAGCCTTGGGTACAGCATGTTCTCCACCTCGACATAGAGGAAGCAGAACGCACAAAAGCTAAAGTGTGTGGCGCAAATATTTCTAACATGTATACCAGAAAGGGAAAACCAAGTTATCAAGGATACCAATGAAATTATGACTAAATAACAACAAGGGTTGTCAGCATTTGTTAATTTTTTTTTTTTTATAAATTTATTTCTGATTTTTCCCTTTTTTCTCCCAATTTAGCGGCCAATTGATCCCTATTTTAATTCAAACACCCACCCTCGTATTGCATGCGTTCGCCAACTGCATCTCTCCGGCCGGCAGTCTCGAAGGAAAGCGCCTCCCCACTTTCGTGACAAGGCGAATCCAAGCCGAACCACTGTTTTTCCGACACACACAGAGACGCATTCACATGACGAACACAAGCCGACTCCGCCCCCCTCCCGAAGACAGCGTTGCCAATGATCGCTGCTTCCTCGAGTCCGGCCATAGTCGGATCTGACGAGACCGGGGCGCGAACCCCAGTCCCCAGTGGGCAACTGTATCGACACCAAGCCGATGCTTAGACCGCTACGCCACCGCGGACCCGCTAGCATTTGTTAATTTTAACTGATGTGAAATTTCATTATGAACTGTGGGGTTCCCTGCAATATCAAACTCAAGGCAAAGCCAACTAGTGTCTCTAAAAGTATAGCATATACTATAACATATATAAAGATATGTTAATATGTAATGAATAATTGCTCTTACCTGCTGGCTCTCGTCAAGTAGGCTGTTACCATACATAAAGCAGCCACGTTTGGAGGCATGGCCATGCAAGTCCACATAATAGGCCACACCCCCCTCATGGGGCGGTATTAGCTCGTCTAGCTCTCCCTGTGTGAGTGAAACCTCTACAGTGACTGGGGTCACAGTGTCTGAGGAGCTTGGTGAATTGTTCTCATCACCCTTGTCCATCTCTGCAGTGACCCAGACATTCTCCTCTGTCAGCATAGGAACCTCTGGCTGGGCGGGATATGCATCCTTCTCAGCGTTCCGTTGATTTAGGCTGACTTCCAAGGCGGTGAGGGGAGACGCTAGGTGCTGATTGGTGGGCTTATTGCTGAGGGGAATGGTGTGTGTGTGTATGGGGCTGTTAGGGTGTGTGTTGGGGTATGCATTTTGCAGGCGGTTGTGTGTATGGTGGTAGAGCAACAGAGTTTTAGCTGCATAAATGGAAGGGTGCAGCTCAGGGCTGGGATTCAAGTACTGTCTGTTCAGGTTGACACCTCTGGAATCAGTCCTGGATAAAAGAAAGAGACACTACCTCAGCAAAAATAAGCAGATCAAACTAACAAGTAGAAGTGGAAGCGTTACTGCTACCCTCCAGCACTACTACCCCATTGTTATTCATAATTTCAGGGCACACTCAGAGCTCATTACAAACACTAGCTACACGCTGTGTGCATGTGTGAGGTTGAACTTGGTCCAGCTTCAGTACACAACGTTGCATCCTTGGGCTGGGATTTCTATCACACCCTTATTAACAACTGTTAAGTAGTTTGGCTTGCCAATCTGAGAGCAGGAAGGGCACACCTGAGGTTACCTTCAGTCTGATAGAAATGCTGTTAGGATTGAAGCATCTTAAGAAAATGTTTTCTTTTTTATAGAAGTTGTCAACATTGCTGTACAGTCTTAAGGATGTTTTTTGTAATCAAAGCATGCATATAAAAATAAAACAAATACTTAGCAAGGTCCTTGGTCATAATTAGCAAACATAATTCTCACAAAGCACCAGACATACTTCACAGACTTGGAACAACTGGTTTACAGCAATTTCTGATTATATACTGTTTGGCAAAGTGAAGTTAAAGCACAATTTAATGGTACTACAGAGATACAGAGGGTAAAAATACTTTTTAGTGACAAAACAGGGAAGAACACACCAAAGAAACAAGCATTGAAATAGAAATGTGATTCAATTCATGCAATCCCAGTAGTCTGAAGTGTAGTAACACTGAATGATCCTACAAGAGGATGTTTATTTATAGCTGTCTCACCTGCATTTGTTGCACAATATTCATATTTTGTCACATGTGCAATCCTAATTTTACATTAATTAAAATACACTTAATTAAAAATGTAAAATCCTAATAATCCTGTATTAATGTAAAATCCTAATTTTAGATTTGTGTGACATTCTTGTGTAAGAAGTCGGGTTGTTGTGAAGCGTCTAGTGTGTTGGTGTAGTGTTCTGTGCCCCTCACGTGTCACTCTCAACTTTCACCGCTGGCTAGCAGAAATGTGAACAGGAGAGCTGAGCGTGTAAGTCTCTCCCTGCCAGTACATAGCCTCTCCAACAGCAAGCCCTATGTAGTGCCTCCTCGTGGCGACACACGGTAACTGGGTACACCTTGGACCCTGGCTGAACTACAAGAGACTCGGAGGAGGTCTGGCCCTTAGACGTGCAGTACGCAGGCCCATCGGTGTGTGGATATTCCCTGATGCCCACAAACCAGCCCCCAGCTATGGGTTAAATAACGCCACTGCCTAGTGGATACCTCGGGAGAGGAATAGGCTACGGGAGTAAACTCCTACAGAAAATCAATGTCTACAGTGCTGTAGTTTTTTGTTTTTCTTGCGCTTTTGTATCTGTTTAAGTGGGTATTGCTGGTGTTGTGTGTGGCTGCCGCTTATCCCTCTCGTCGCCTCCACTTCCCATCCACGCCTGTATTTTTGTGTTATGTTTATCTGTTGTCTTGTTTCACCTCGTTTATTGTAAAGCGACTTTGAGTGTTAGAGAAGATTGATAAAAAAATCAATCTTATACTGATTGATAAATATAATCAATATAAGATTGATGTTTTAATTTTTTAAAATTTTATCTTGATAATCTGATTGAATTTCATACTCTTCAACAGCCACAAGATACTTTTTGTCTTTTGTATTTCACTCTATATATAGAAGGCGGTGTTTTATTGAATTTTATTCTATTTTAAGTCTTGGAAACAAAATATTTATTTACCATCCTCTACTGCTATTGTGTTGTACTGTTACAGTGTATTTGAAAAAAAAAATTGTATTAATTTTACTTTTTACTTTAAAATTAGTATATTTACTGTTTGTAGCACGGTGTTTGAGTGTATATGCATACCTGTAGTGTCCGCGAACCACCCCATCTGGGTTGAGCATAGGAATGAGTTTAAAGACAAACATGTTGCGGAGTGTGTGGGCACGTGGATCATCTTTTCTCAAGATAAAGCTGAGGAAACCATTGAAGACAAATGATGAGGGAGTCTCTCCAGGGTGCACTCTACTGCTGAGGAAAAACACCTATAGACACACAGCCAGAACCACAGATAAGCACAAAGAGGCATCGATTCAGTTTCACAGAGAGCATTTCTACACAATTCCATGCATTTTTGACCACTGACCTAAAATCCTATCAACAACATTTCAAACACTATCAGTGTATGATAGTGCTTGATCTTGACTACCTACCAAGCACTGTTGTTAAAAATCACAAAGACATCAACCATTACTACAGAATATTCCTGAAATAAAGAGTAAGCTAGTGACATTGAGAAAGACAGTGAAAGGATTGTGTGTTTGGTTTGCATGCACTTGAGTGGTACCCGTTTGCCAGGGAAGCGGTGCGGTCGCGGAGTATTGGTGTCAGGGAACAGTTTTGACAGGCGGGGCTCTCTCTCTTCCTCCATCCCGCTGCAGTTGGTCACAGTCAGCAGGTCTACCCTGTTACCATCCAGAGAGTAGCACAGCAGCTCCCTATGGTAATACACACTGTCTCGTGCACTAGGAGAGAGTGGGTGTGGGTTGTAGCGGGAAAATGGAGAATTAGGGGGAGAGAGAGAGAGAAAATGTATGGTGGGCAAGGGGGAAAATAATGTGAGAGACAGCGATAGAGACAGACAGACAGACAGTCTGGTAATGCTTTTTTGCTAATAAAACAAACAGTACCAAACAACCTGCTCCTGGTGTATGTCTATGAAGGCGTGTGTGTGTCTGTGTGGTGTGTATCTCCTCGAGTGGAATGTGCATATGTCCTGTCCTACCTGCTGGGGCTAAGTTGGGCAGCACTAGGGTAGGTTTGGTCCAGCTGCTGCAGCATCTCCTGGCACTCACTGTAGGAAAAGGGGTAGCAGAAGGAGAAGTAGGCGGTTGCCCCTCGTGTCTCTAGCAGCCGGTGGGTGAATGACAGGATGAATTGGTTATCCACCAACTGGATAATGGCATGAAAAGAGGAAAAGCAAAGTGAAAAATGTCATATCAACAACAACGATCTCATCCTTTAAAAATTGGTAAAGGAACCTGACACTATAAGTTACCTTCACCAAGTGTTTCCTTTACAGTCATTTAGCTGCAGTGGTCATATCACAGCTTAAAGCATCATCACATATAGAAAAATGTAAAAATAACGCAAATTCATTGTCTGGCCCTATTGATCACCAGCCCCTTCCCAATACCCAACAAAAGGTAATGACTTGTTACAGCTAAACAAAATCCCAAAAATCATTATGATAATAAATATAATAATAAGTGCTGTTATTTAACTGAAATGCCTAATGGAACTAATCCTTTAATGGGCACAGAAGCAAACCTTAGTCTCAGAATTAAAATCCACTTTACACTTCTCAAAATATGATCCAGGAAATAGTCCCTCTGTTGTGTGACTTTGCACTGACATATACATAGGAGTAAAATGGTAAACTTAGTGAACACATGACAAAGTGTATTTGCTCTCTGCAATTGTATGATCTGTAATCTAGTCATTCCCTTTCATCCTCCCCTCAAATCGTCCTGTGTGTGGGTGTGTACCTCAAAGGTTGGTCTGTCCCGAATCCTCTCCCAGCGGGGTTTTCCAGGTAGTGTACGTACAAGGGGAGCCATGCCCTGGCTGTAGAGCTTACTTTGTTTATTCATGTTCATCACATTGATCTTCAGTATTTTCCCAGGCATGGCTCCACGCACACTAAAGTAGAACCATGATCTGACACACAAACACATGGAATGTGAGAACATAAGTAACAGGGCTCCATGTAATGGCTGTTTGCAGCAAATGCATACAGACACACATTCTGTGAGACACGTTCATTCATGATATTTCCATCTTCGTACCAATGGAACAAAATGCTTACTTGCTGGGACGAAAAATTGCAACCTCGTGAAAAAAGACTGGGTACAACAATTTAGAGGAAAGCGTAAACACCATGTGGGGACTTGGTTTTTCAAATAGGTCTGAAAATTTCACACACTGTGTCATTGTAGTACCTGTTTCCATTCTCATTTTCTGTCCCAGCACAATCTGGCTGTGTCCACACATTGAACTCATAGTCAGGCGTGAGGTTATGTCCAAGGGGGGCAACTCCATTGGAGGATGCATCTGTGGAAAGGGAGGAGTGTCCCCTTTCGACCTTCTCCACACGGGCCAGGTTCCCTGAGTCAAAACTGGAGCTGAACACTATGTTGCCAAACCGAGCCTCCATGATTGGGATCTCTAGTCTAGGGATCCCTCTAAAAGCCAGCCAGAAGTGTATTTACACAGGTGGCCTGTGGGAACATACATAAACATAAAAGTCGGGCCACATGTTATACAGTCAGGACACATATAAAACGATACACACAAATCTACATACTAACTTGCTACATCAAATGTATGAAACACAGAGACAAAGCAAACACCTGCATGCACAAGTGGAAACACCCATGCACATACAAACAAAGATCTCAAGACTTGGTACAAACATTTAAGGGTGGGCTTTATTTACATGGAGGACTATTAACGTCTGTGTCAACAAAATTGATTTCCAACAGGGGAAATTCCCTGAGCAATCAAACAAATGTATAACAATTAGAAAATATCAAACCATTGTAGTTAGTGGTACCTAATTTTGATATTAATTACTGTGATTGCCTGATCCGGGTCAATGCACTGTTACACTACTTTTGTTGGACCACACAGCTTGACATCATATATGAATTTCACTATCGAGATTGGTTCAGAAGTTTCACTATTATGGTCTATAAAAACAAGTAATAAATCGTCACCTTCTTAAAATAATGGCCTAAGTCATATTTTCAAGTTTTTCAAAAACAGAATAAACTGCAACTGAAACAAAATTTGTCAGTTTATTCTGGCAGGGAAGGAGCCTGAGCTAGTGCGAGAGGTGGAGCGGTACCAACTAGACATAGAATAAACTGAACCTGAAACAAAATTTGTCAGTTTATTGTTTTTTGAAAAACTTGAAAATATGACTTAGGCCATTATTTTAAGAAGGTGACGAAATATAAATCAAGGATGGGGAACTACTACTACTACTACTACTACTACTACTTTCGGCTGCTCCCGTTTGGGGTTGCCACAGTGGATCTTCCATTTCCATCTCTCCCTGTCTTCTGCATCTTCTTCTGTCACACCAGCCACCTGCATGTCCTCCCTCACCACATCCATAAACCTCCTCTTTGGCGTTCCTCTTTTCCTCTTCCCTGGCAGCTCCATATTCAGCTTCCTTCTCCCAATATACCCAGCAGCTCTCCTCCACACATGCCCATGCCATCCCAATCTTGCCTCTCTTGCTTTGTGTCCAAACCTTCCAACTTGAGCGGTCCCTCTAACAGAATCATTCCTAATCCTGTCCTTCTTCGTCACTAGCATCTTCAACTCTGCCAAATCAAGCTCCGCCTCTTATCTTTTTGTCAGTGCTACTGTCTCCAAACCATATAATATAGTTGGTCTCACAACCATCTTGTAAACTTTCCCTTTAACTCTTGCTGGTAACCTTCTGTCCCAAATCACTCCTGACACTCTTCTCCACCCACTCCACCCTGCCTGCACTATCTTCTTCACTCCCCGTTACTTTGGTAGGCTGATCCCAAGTATTTAAACTCACACGCCTTCATCACCTCCACTCCTTGCATCCTCACCATTCCACTATCCTCTCTCTCATTCACGCATAGGTATTCTGTCTTGCTCTGACTGACTTTCATTCCTCTTCTCTCCAGTGCATAATTCCACCTCTCCAGGCTCTCCTCAACCTGCACCCTACTCTCACTACAGATCACAATGTCATCTGCAAACATCATAGTCCACGGAGACTCCTGCCTGATCTCGTCCGTCAACCCGACCATCACCATTGCAAACAAGAAAGGGCTCAGAGCCGATCCTTCATGTAATCTCACCTCCACCTTGAACCCATCTGTCATTCCAACCGCACACCTCACCACACCTCCTCTCTCGGCACCCTGTCATATTTCTCTAAATCTACAAAGACAAAATTAAACTCCTTCTGGCCTTTTCTATACCTCTCAATCAACATTCTCAAAGCAAACATCGCATCTGTGGCGCTCTTTCGTGACATGAAACAATACTGCTGCTCGCTAATCGTCACCTCCCCTCTTAACCTAGCTTCTATTACTCTTTCCCATATCTTCATGCTGTGGCTGATCAACTTTATACCTCTGTAGTTGCTACAGTTCTGCACATCGCCCTTGTTCTTGAAAAAAAGGTACCAGTATGCTTCTTCTCCACTCTTCACGCATCCACTCACTTTCCAAGATTGTGTTAAACAATCTAGTAAAAAAAACTCCACTGCCATCTCTCCTAAACATCTCCATGCCTCCACAGGTATGTCATCAGGACCAACTGCCTTTCCACTCTTCATCCTCTTCATAGCAACTCAAGGATGGGGAAGAATCTGTATATAAAAAAATACTGGGTGCCAATAATTAATTTTAGTGAAAACAAAGTACTGATTCATTTATTTGTTGTAAGTACTGCCCTTGAAGTAGCCAAGCCATTCTATAATTCAGCAAATTTGGTATAGGCTTACGTTTGGTAATATACCATTACAGCGTTCCGGGGTTAACAACAACATCGTAGCTATTAACAGTAAATTCAGCAAAAAAACAAAAACAAACAAAAAACAAAACAAAACAACCCCCCCCCCAAAAAAAGCAAACAAAAAAACCCCGCTATCATAACAAGTGTTAGCTATCGATGGCTCAGCGCTGTCATTTATTAAAGTTAAATTAGCAGCTAAGCTAGCGATCAAGCTAGCAGCTGATGCTCGAAGAGACGTAAAATTGAACGAACGCACGGATGATAGTCGCCAGTTTTGCCACCAGACATTCGTTCTGTCAATACCCTACGACAATTCACAACAACCAGTCCAGCTCACTTGTTCATTTTCCAAACGAAGTCCATTTTGTTTTCGCGTCCTTCGCCATCACCGAGAGCAGCTCTTTAAACCCAAACAAACCCATCGGCGGCTCTGTGACGTCACCAACGGCGTTGGAATATTGGGCTCAATTGAACGTAATACATCACGTGAAAACGGAGACCCGACCGTACGAGCCACACACGCCATATTTTGTGGAAACAAAAGGTGCGAAAGCCCTCGTTGAGTGTTTATCGTAAGGATTCTGCTTTGTCTCGGTGAAAACCAAGAAAAGAATAATGAAAAGGATCAACTGGGACGGTTGACTCCGCCGCAATGCCGTTGTAAGTACTTGTTTTCCTCGTTGAAGAGTTCGGGAAACGAAGTCAGAGACGGCATCGGGCCTCGGCTCACTATTGCCTCAGCCGTGTCATCTTGTTTCGATAATATAATGCGTTTTTATTAGCTTCAAAATGACTTTGCCCTCTTCGCAGACGAGGAAATATTAATAGCTCAGGTTACATGAACAAAACTGCCAATGTAAAACTAAACCTTGCATTTGTTAGTCTAATATCGAATTAACCTAGCACGACGGCTAACGTGGTTACCGCTAATCTTGAATTGCTCGCACTTCCAAGTGTCACGTAGCCAGCAGTGACTAGTGTGCTCATCCCAAATGGTAAATATGTTTAAGTGGTGGACTTAATATATTGTAGCGAATTCGCTACAATATATTCTACGTCAGTATCCCATGGCATACCGAGGCCGTTCTATGGCAACGCTGCCAGACAACACCAATATGTCTGGCAGCGTTGCCAGTGTCTGGTTAACCTGCTCATTAAAAGCTTGCTACTTATTTTCTGCTCTCTTAAAGCAAATCAGTGACTTTTGATACCACGTCTTGACGTTGTTTCGCTGCACTTTAACAAGTCTTATTCCCTAAACCTAATTTTGTTAGTTAAGTCTGTAATGTGATTATTAGAGGGAAAGCAAAACCAACACTTTTCTCTTTTCAGCCCAATTACCAACCAGGTTCCTGCTACCCAGCAGACCGCAAAGCACTATGGGATCACCTCTCCCATCAGCTTGGTTCTGCCCAAAGAGGCTGACCTGTTGCTGACCCAAAAGCTAACAGAGACTCTGAAACCATATGGAGTGTTCGAAGAGGAGCTGGAGTTGCAACGCAGGTATAGTGCACTGCTCAGTGTTAGATTTGCTTTGCATTGCTGCCCATCTTCTTCATCTCCCACTTCATATTCTCAATCATGAGTGGAGCAATTACAGAACTGACTTAAATGTAAAGTCTCTTGTGTCAGACCAACTCGACTCTACCAAATTATTTTCAATTCTAGGACATGCATTTTCAGTAAGGCTTTTCCAGATGAAGACAAATTATTTGGCTGACATAAGATTACAAGATTATTTATGTTCAGCCATTGTTTTTCTTGTTCATGATGCATGTTCAATAATCCAGGTAAGGAAATCTCAGAAAGTTGAATCAATTCATCTGGACACAACGTTTAGTGGGAGAAACGTTTCATCACTCATCTAAGTGACTTTGTCAGTCTCGGCTGACTGCAGGTATTCCCAACCTCATAAATGACACAGTCACATAACGACGGAAACAACGATCGATTTCATATGCAAATGAATGTGAACATTAATTAGATTTACAATGGTCCTGTGTACTATTAACACAGGATTGGGGAATATTTGCAATCACAGCATTGTAAGATGGTGACAGATGTACTCTTAGCCCCCCCCCCCCCCCGGTTCAGGGATGGTCATTCACTCTTCACACTGATGGCCTTGTTGACTCCCCATTCAAACAAGCGTTCCTCCCTGTGAAGCATGTGTACATCCTCATCCTTTATAGAGTGGCCACTGGCCTGTAGATGGGTGTAGACTCCGGTGTTCTGGCCTGATGAGGTAGCGCTTCTGTGTTGTGCCATCCTCTTTGCCAGCGTCTGTTTGCTTTCTGCGCAATCCTCCTGTCACTTAACAGCATACACTATATAGCTCTGTTTGTGCCGGTGAACCAATTTCTGGCGCAGCGTGTTTTGGGGTTTGAAAGCAACCGAGACGTGGTGTTTGGAAAATATGCGTCTCAGCTGTTCCGACACTCTCGCCACATGGAATCACCGCTAGTTTACGCTTTGACAGCTGTTGTCCTTCTCCTGTCTTTGATCAGCTGGTGCACTATTTGGGTGTCTTCCTGGCTTTGACAAAATCCCAGTTAGGATAACCAAATTTACCCAGGGCCTGTTTAATGTGGGATTTCTCTCCTTTCCTTGCAGCTGTGTTGGTGGGGATGTTGTCAGCTTCGTGGTACATTGTCCTGATGGCTTCTAGTTTGTGCTCCAGTGGATGATGAGAGTCAAACCTTAAGTACTGGATCAGTATGTGGTGGTTTACGGTGAACATCAACAATCAAAATGTCCCCCATCACTAATTGCAATTCCACAGTCAAGGAAGGTTAACCTGTCCTTTTTCACATCATCCCTGGTGAACTTGATGTGGTTGTCCACAGAGTTAATTTGGTCGGTGAAATATGGCATGTCCTGAGATTTAATTTTAACCCAGGTGTCATCCACAAATCTGAACAAGTGGCTAGGTGGTGTCCCTGGACAGGGCATCAGAGCCCTATTTTCCACTTCCTTCATGTACAAGTTGGCCACTACAGGTGAAACTGGGGAACCGATAGCGCACACGTTTCTGCCTATAGTACTGCTCCTTGTATGTGAGGTATGTCGACTGAAGAGACAGCTTCAGGAGCAGACACACTTAGTCAGTCTTCAGGGTGGTCATATTGCTAAGGGTGGGGTCATCCTGTAATTTCATACGGACTACCTCCACTGTTTCATTAACAGGATTGCATGTGTTATGGTCGTTATGCAACTGTGCAGTTTATAAGGTTGGTTATACCGGCAGTCAGCTGAGACTGATGAGTCACTTAGATGAGTGATGAAATGTTGCTCCCACTAAACGTTGTGTCCAGAAGAACTGATTCAACTTTCGGAGATTTTTCTTGCTCAATTTTTAATGTTCCATTACAGTGACTTGTGGTACCATGGTAGCCCAGTGTCCAGGGTATGATCGTACAAATGTTCTTTTTGTGATGTTGGAGATAGCTGTAGGTAGAACAGTCATTTTGCGACATTTGTCAGAGCTAAAAGGAGTGAAGTCTTGCCGTCATCATTGATCATGAGGGACATGAATGGAAGAGCAGGAAGGATGGAAGTGACAGTTTTCAAATGTGCTGTTTTTCTACAGAATACTGGTGTTGGGAAAATTAAACACGTTGGTCAAGGAGTGGATAAAAGAGATCAGTGAGCAAAAGGTTGGAGCTTCCTTGTTTTCTTTATTGTTGCAAATGTAATTAGATTTTTTTAAATAGAACTGTTATTAAACAGGTATTACATTGGGTTTCCTATTTTAGAACTTGCCTACATCATTGATTGATACTGTTGGAGGTAAAATCTTCACATTTGGCTCCTATCGCTTAGGAGTACACACAAAAGGTAATTAACGGTTTCTTACCTCATTTCAAAAAGGAGGATGTTAGTTTTGGCTGTGGTGATGAACAATTCTTGAGCATAACCCATCACAATTTGACCCTCGGGAGGTTTTACTGTGCTTCTCAAATCTTTTGGTGCCCTCCCTCTATTAACAAAGGAACACCGATACTTAGAATCGTAATAGCTGCAAGTAATTATAAATCAATGTTATTAAAAACTGGATGCCTCTAAAGTTGTGTTTTCTGTTGTAGTGGTGAGTTGCTAGTATAGAAAAAAAATACAGTGGATTTATTAAGAGTGTTCTTGTGTTGTATTTGTATTAGTTTTCATACTTTTTTGTAAATCTTTGTTCCCTTGGCAGGTGCTGATATTGATGCTCTATGTGTTGCACCTCGACATGTAGAGAGAACAGACTTTTTCACCTCCTTCTATGAAAAGCTCAAAGAGCAAGAGGAGGTTAAAGACTTGCGGGTTAGCAACTTAAATTTTTCATTGCATAAAAGTCAGGTATCCATCCTGTCAAGTGTAATTCATCGACAGCGCTGTTTACATTTTTCCCTAGGCTGTCGAAGAGGCCTTTGTCCCCGTCATCAAACTATCCTTTGATGGAATTGAGGTACTTTTAAAATGGAAATGACATGACAATGACATGACAATTTTTTGAGTTTTATTGTGTACGTGATGATTATCCTGCAAACTATTTTGTTCCCTCCTTTTTCTTTATTTTCTTTATTTTTTACTAGATTGATGTACTGTTTGCCCGGTTAGCACTGCAAACCATTCCAGAAAATCTGGACCTTCGAGATGATGGGCTGTTGAAGAACTTGGATATCCGATGCATACGGAGTCTCAATGGTAACTACTGCAGCAAAGAAACTGCTACTCAGAAATCTAAAAGCAATAGTTGTTAGCTATTTTCTTTATGAATGACAACATTTTTTTTAAATTTTTTTTATAGTTTTTGTTATGACAATAATTCCAGTAATAATGATTTTTTTTTTTTCTTGTAGGTTGTAGAGTTACAGATGAGATTCTTCACCTTGTGCCCAGTATAGAAAACTTCAGGCTCACTTTGAGAACCGTCAAGCTGTGGGCTAAACGTGAGTTCAATCCGTTCATTCCTCTTTCTGCCCTTTTTTACGAACAGGTAAGTCTAATATAGAACACCCTTTTTGTGGAACGTTGCTTTTCATCAAACTGTACCCTTAAGTTTGCATCGCCTTTCTCACATCTTAATTGTAGCTGCTCAAAGAAATGTTGTGGATATTCGGAGGGATTATTGTCTCCTTTTCCCCTTAAACAATCCATGTCAGCATGTAAACAAGGTTCAAACCAACCTGTGTTGGCCTTCACTCAAAACAGGATTAGTTTGAGCAAAAAGAAACCTGCATGTCATTGCATTTTTTTTTCCAGGAAAGACAGCGGCTCATGTTGCCATGGTGACTTTGTTTGGGTTTCATGCATTAGCTCTCCAAGCAACAACAGTGCAATCAATGTTGTTGTTGTTGTTTTTTTTTTTTTTTACAGGGAAACATAAAACCGCACACTTATTGTTTTTGCTTACATTTGTCTTGTGTGCATTACCGCCCTAAAAGAAATTCCTTTCATCGATTGTTTCTCTGTTTTCATACCATTTAAAAGGATTACAGTAATTTCTGAACACAACCCTAACCCTAAAAATTACATGTGTATTCAACACTTAAACTTTTCAAAACGTTCATTTAACGGTGGAGCATATAAAATGTCAGTATTTTTGTCAGACTCCCTTTACATTTTTCTGTAGGGCAAAAGTGTGTGTGTAATTTTTTTTAATTCACCCACTATCCTTCTACCCAGGGCACAACATTTACTCTAACATCCTGGGCTTCCTGGGTGGTGTGTCGTGGGCTATGCTGGTAGCCAGGACTTGCCAGCTGTACCCAAATGCTGTAGCCTCTACTCTGGTGCACAAATTCTTCTTGGTCTTTTCCAAGTGGTGAGTCCTCAGTCTTATTAGAGATTGCATGGAAAAATAATAAATTAGGGTTCTGAGAGCAGATTGTCAACCAAGACTGTGCTGCCAAAACCACAGTCAAAGATGTTTGTGTTTTTTGATAAGTGTTTTGAAGAGGAAGCCTGTTTGTAATTAGCTGTTTGTTTTTTGGTGCTTTACATTGTCACATGGAGTATTATAATTTTTGACTTGTCTTGTGTTGCAGGGAATGGCCAAACCCAGTTCTCCTGAAGCAGCCAGAGGACTGCAACCTAAATCTTCCAGTTTGGGACCCAAGGGTAATGAGAAATAGAACTAAACAGTACTTTAAAGCGCTCCTCAACGTGGTTTCTTTATTATATATCTTTAAGGGAAAATTCACCGATTTTTTTTTTTCTTTCTTCTTTTTATCCAACCCCATATCTGTCATTCTGTGATGGGGATAGTGGATGAAAAACACCAACACATGTTCCCGATCGTTTCTGCATCTATGTGTCAGCAGTGAAACAATTTTTTTTTCCTGCTGCCAACTGACGTCACGATTTGTTGGTTGGCGGCCTAGCAACTACAGCCTTGCAGGGTTTCTAATACTCTGCCCTACTCTATAAAGGTGCTGTTCAAAACATGTACTCATTATCTCAGCTAAGTAACATTTTGGTTGGTGGAAATGATGTCCCACAATACTGGTTCCGACATTTTTTTATGGACTATACAGATGCTTACACAATGCATTCTGGTACACTACATGGCCAAAAGTATGTGGAGACCTGACCATCACACCCATGTGTGCCTGTTGAATATCTCATTCCATGGGCATTAATATGGCGTCCCCCCCCCCCCCCCAATATAATGGCCTCCACTCTTTTGGGAAGGCGTTCCACTAGATTTTGGAACATGGATGCGGGAACCCATTCTCATTCAGCCACAAGAGCATTAGTGAGGTTGGGTACTGATGTTGGGGAGAAGGCCTGGCTAGCAGTCGGCGTTCCAGCTCATCCCAAATATGTTGGATGGGGTTGAGGTCAGGGCTCTATGCAGGCCAATCAAGTTCTTCCACACCAAACTTGGCAAACCATGTCTTTATGAGCCTCACGTTGTGCAGAGAGGCATTGAAACAGGTAAGAGCCTTCCCCAAACTGCTGCCACAAAGTTGGAAGCAGGAATACTACAACATTGTATGTAGCATTGAGATTTCCCTTCACTTGAACCAAGGGGCCCAATCCAATCCATGAAAAACAGCCCCAGACTATTATTCCTCTTCCAAACTTATTTGGGCAGGTAGCGTTCTCCCGGCATTCACTAAACCAAGATTGGTCCGTCAGACTGCCAAATAGTGACACATGAGTCATCGTTCCAGAGAAGGAGTTTCCACTGCTCCAGAGTCCAATGGTGGTGTGCTTCACACCACACTCCAGCCGTTGCTTGGCATTGTGCATGGTGATCTTAGGGTTGTGTGCGGCTGCTCGGCCATGGAAACATATTTCATGAAGCTCCCAACGAACAGTTCTTGTGCTGACTTTGCTTCCCAAGCCAGTTTGGAACTCAGTAAGTTTTGCAACTGAGGACAGACAATTTTTAGGCGCTTCAGCAATCTGCAGGCCTGTACTGTGAGCTTGTGTGACCCAATGCGTCACAGCTGAGCTGTTATTGCTCCTAGACGTTTCTATTTCACAATAACAGCACTTACAGTTGACCAGGGCAGAAATATAACCAAGTGACTTGTTGGAAAGGTGGCATCCTATGACAGAGACGTTGAAAGTCACTGACCGCTTCAGTATGACCCATTCTACTGCCAATGTTTGTCTATGGGCAGTGCATGGCTGTGGGCTTAATATATGCACCTGTTAAAAATGGGCATAGCTGAACCCACTAATTAGAAGGCATGTCCACATACTTTTTGGCCATGTAGTGTACATGTAGGTGCTGTGGGAAAGACTCCGTAAGCAAGAGAAAACTGATTTCTCTGTTAGTATAGTACACAGTGAGGACTTAATTGCTTCAATTGACTACATTACTCATTAGTACTGATTGCACATAACGCAAAAGGATCGTTGAAATTTCCCTTTAAGCTATATGCTACAATGATATAAGCTATACACTACCGTTCAAAAGTTTGGGATCACCCAAACAATTGTGTTTTCCATGAAAAGTCACACTTATTCACCACCATATGTTGTGAAATGAATAGAAAATAGAGTCAAGACATTGACAAGGTTAGAAATAATGATTTGTATTTGAAATAAGATTTTTTTTACATCAAACTTTGCTTTCGTCAAAGAATCCTCCATTTGCAGCAATTACAGCATTGCAGACCTTTGGCATTCTAGCTGTTAATTTGTTGAGGTAATCTGGAGAAATTGCACCCCACGCTTCCAGAAGCAGCTCCCACAAGTTGGATTGGTTGGATGGGCACTTCTTGCGTACCATACGGTCAAGCTGCTCCCACAACAGCTCAATGGGGTTCAGATCTGGTGACTGCGCTGGCCACTCCATTACCGATAGAATACCAGCTGCCTGCTTCTGCTCTAAATAGTTCTTGCACAATTTGGAGGTGTGTTTAGGGTCATTGTCCTGTTGTAGGATGAAATTGGCTCCAATCAAGCGCTGTCCACTGGGTATGGCATGGCGTTGCAAAATGGAGTGATAGCCTTCCTTATTCAGAATCCCTTTTACCCTGTACAAATCTCCCACCTTACCAGCACCAAAGCAACCCCAGACCATCACATTACCTCCACCATGCTTAACAGATGGCGTCAGGCATTCTTCCAGCATCTTTTCATTTGTTCTGCGTCTCACAAACGTTCTTCTTTGTGATCCAAACACCTCAAACTTGGATTCATCCGTCCACAACACTTTTTTCCAGTCTTCCTCTGTCCAATGTCTGTGTTCTTTTGCCCATCTTAATCTTTTTCTTTTATTGGTCAGTCTCAGATATGGCTTTTTCTTTGCCGCTGTGCCCTGAAGCCCAGAATCCCGCAGCCGCCTCTTCACTGTAGATGTTGACACTGGTGTTTTGCGGGTACTATTTAATGAAGATGCTAGTTGGGGACCTGTGAGGCGTCTGTTTCTCAAACTAGAGACTCTAATGTACTTATCTTCTTGCTCAGTTGTGCAACGCGGCCTCCCACTTCTTTTTCTACTCTGGTTAGAGCCTGTTTGTGCTGTCCTCTGAAGGGAGTAGTACACACCGGTGTAGGAAATCTTCAATTTCTTAGCAATTTCTCGCATGGAATAGCCTTCATTTCTAAGAACAAGAATAGACTGTCGAGTTTCAGATGAAAGTTCTCTTTTTCTGGCCATTTTGAGCGTTTAATTGACCCCACAAATGTGATGCTCCAGAAACTCAATCTGCTCAAAGGAAGGTCAGTTTTGTAGCTTCTGTAACGAGCTAAACTGTTTTCAGATGTGTGAACATGATTGCACAAGGGTTTTCTAATCATCAATTAGCCTTCTGAGCCAATGAGCAAACACATTGTACCATTAGAACACTGGAGTGATAGTTGCTTGAAATGGGCCTCTATACACCTATGTAGATATTGCACCAAAAACCAGACATTTGCAGCTAGAATAGTCATTTACCACATTAGCAATGTATAGAGTGTATTTCTTTAAAGTTAAGACTAGTTTAAAGTTATCTTCATTGAAAAGTACAGTGCTTTTCCTTCAAAAATATGGACATTTCAATGTGATCCCAAACTTTTGAACGGTAGTGTATATATTGGTGGTGGTTGAAGTGAGTTACCCCCTTCAATGTGAAGTGCTTTGGGTGTCTAGAAAAGTGCTATATAAATGTAATGATTATTATATGCCAAGACTGACGAACTATAAATGTGGCTCTCCTACATCACTTTCCTTTTGCAAATTAACAAACTGTTTCCAGAAAAAATTCAACAGCTCCAAAATGACATTACATCACAAGATGTCATTACGATCAACTTATCAACAGAATCTTAATCAACTTGCTTCTTGACAAGCTATAGTTGATTTCTCAAATAAGATGGGACAAACCCACATCAGTTTTTGATTTTTTTTTTCCTTTCATTTCCTGGCTAGTTTCAAGCTCAGGAAATTAAATTGAATTTAGAAAAAAGCCCCAAAACATGGGTCTGCATCACTGATTCTTAATTGTCCTTTGTGACTTGGTTGATGTAAGAGCTAAAGCAGCAGACTGAAATTCAAGGCTGAGCAGTGTTGTGTCAGTTTGAGTTCATCCATGATGACTGATAACTATCAAATGTGCTTTCTTGCATGCATGCTTGTGTACACAGCCAGTTAACCTTAAAAGCTGACATTAATATTTTTTCCATGTATTTCTAGGTTACTCTGAGTGACCGTTATCACCTCATGCCAATTATTACCCCAGCGTACCCCCAGCAGAACTCCACATACAACGTGTCCGCCTCCACCCGAGCTGTCATGGTGGACGAGTTCAAACAGGGTCTGTTATTATTCAGCTGATAAGCGCAAAGGCCCCAAAACTCATGTCTCACTTCATGGTTTGGGCTAATTCATGTTTATGGTGATAAGGTGGATTTGAAGCAACATTAAATTAGCATCCCAGTTGTTCCAATGTTAGTCATCAAGTTAATTGATTTAACACACTCCAGTATGTCATTAAGTTTTAAACGTAAATTGAAAAGCTTTCAATTTAAAGGAAATTGAAAGCAATTTGGTCAAAAGCCGATCATCTTGTAATGGAGTATATTATGTCTGTTCTGTAAATGAAGTTGGCATTGGCTTGTCTAGAAGTTGAACAAGTTTTTCCCCTTCATCCCTCACAGGTCTTGCCATCACCGATGAAATATTGCAGAATAAAGCAGACTGGTCCAAACTATTTGAAGCACCAAACTTCTTTCAGAAATACAAGTATGTATTAAGCTGCTTATCCTGTTGGACACATATGGTGAGATTCAAATATTTCAATAAAGATTTCCATTCTCACAATACACACACATACACAATACTTTGTAGAATATGTAAAGTTTTCTCCCTGTTTATATGGTTTCCCCATATTCAGATTGAAGTTTTGATAAATCGCCTTAGTTTTCAATGAAATTCCAAAGCTCTTTTGCCATAGCATTACCTTTTGGTTCTTAAAGGATCATCAGTGCTGTTAAATGTTAACACTAAGCAGTGCCTTAAGCCCATTATTATTCAAATACTTTAACTGTGCCTTGAATGTAAGCACAAGTTTTATTTGATTAATTGTATTTTCTTGAATAAAGGTAGGTACTTGGTTGTAAGAACTCTTATTGAAGTTCCCTGGTTTTCCCCTGTAATTTATTGATATTGTGTCCAATTCAAAATAAAATGATTTAGTTCACAATTTGCACTATGTATTTCTTGTTAGTCTGATTTTATAGACCTTTTTTTATTTTCAGAACTGTGTAAATGCATTTTTGAATATAGCCTATACATTAGTATTGAGTTAATTTGAGGTTTGAGGTTATTCTAGATTAGTTGAGGTGAGTCTAGAATAAAGATGATCATTTCAGTTTGGCCATTTGGCCATTGTGGATTTTGCATGTTAAACATTCAGTGAAGTTTTTATTTATCTACATTTAATTTCAGACTATAATACCTTCTAGGTTCCACATGTATAAATTGATTATTCACTTTTTTGAGTATATATACATTTTTTTTGTCCAACTTGGGATCATTTTACTTAAATCGCTAATTGAATGACAGCTGAATCCATTGACTTGTTTTTAAACTCAAGTATTGTTAACCAGAACAGACTGAAACTTTTTTTTTCTGTTTCTTTGTCTTCAATGAATCAAAGAGAGCTCAGCCTTTGTCTCTGAAGTCCTCCTTGTCTTTGGCTATTTAAAGTGAGCATTGATTCTACCCACATTCAGTGGCATGAAATAATGTCAGAGAGATGTTGCCTTGCTGCCTTACGCTCCTCCTGGCAGAACCCACCCAAATGGTCATGGACTATAGTTCCCTCTCCTTCCTCTCCGACGTCCTGGCAGAGGAGGAGAAATGGCACCAGGAGTGGATAGTCTGTTCCTGCATTATTTGGAAGTTGCACCATTTTTGTTTGTTTTTGCCTTTGGAACTGAATTATGATTAACCTCTAAGCTCATAATTTATCTGGCATCAATATCTTGCTTTGAACAGTCTTTTTATTCCATTTATGGGGTTTCAGCCTTCTGCATTGGATTTATTGTACTGTGTTATTTGAATAAATATGTTGTCTGTGCTGGGCTCGGTATTTTTTATTTTATTTTTTCAAATGTGGCTAGAAGATTTTACATCTCTAATGGACAGCATAATTTTCAAAAGACTGAATGGTTAGTACAGAGTTAAGGTGATAGTTCTTGGGTTTGACTAATGGAAAAAAAATCAGTGCAAAGCTATAAGTAAAGCTTGGGATGTTATTTATTTGGATTGGCTTTTGTAGTCTATGATGAGGGCTTAGATTCATTAATTCTGCTTAGGGAAAAAACGCATTTGTCACCACCGCTTGACTGTTAATGTTGATAGATTTGTAATGCTGAAGCTTTCTAACGGACATAACACAGACGTGTTAAGACAATCAGCTAATAAGCGTCAGCCGTTTTAACTCCCCTTATTCCCGACTGCATTGACAAATGATTGTCCTTTAGCTTGATCTGCTTTGATTAAAGATGTGAAATACGTGCATAACTTCATCCGTAGGTAATATACTGAAAGTAAGGCGTATTTCTTGTGCAAAACAGTTCTGTACTGTGCAAAGTTTCGGTGCAATGACCTATGCTTCATAGTGTAGGCTAGTAGATTTTTCAATGGGTGGGTCGGGCCCTGCCTTCCCAGAGTGTTTGTTGTCTGCCCTCTCTGCCTTTAGGGTGTAATGGCATTGTTCTGTCTCTTATGTTTCAAGGCATTATATTGTGTTGCTAGCAAGTGCGCCGACAGAGAAGCAGCATCTTGAATGGTAAGTACCTAGAAGGTAGACAATGAAAATAAGCAGCAATAACTTAGTGTGAGTGGAACTTGAACAAATGAAGACGGTCTTTGTAGATAGCCTCGTATCTTTGGGTGAGACTGCGTCTTATTTGTGGTTGTACTCCTAGAATAAGAAAACGGTTTTAGTATTTTATCTTCTGTTGATAACGTGCGTGTTCCCCCGGGTGAAAGTGATTGTTTTTGTCTGTTCCTTTAGGGTGGGCTTGGTAGAGTCGAAGATCAGAATTCTGGTCGGCAACCTAGAAAAAAATGAGTTCATTACTCTGGCCCATGTTAATCCACAGTCCTTCCCCGGACCCAAGGAAGGCAATGACAAGTGAGTGCACCTAGTTTAATAGAATTGTATTTTTCTCTCGAGGGTGAACTTTTATCACTTTTAGACACATAACAGAGGTGTGGAATAGATTTACATTTTCTTGCTATTTCCACTTAGCTTACTTTATTCTGCTGTCCCATTAGCACTTTCAGGGACGTACTGAAATTGAGTCGTCAAAGGTTTTTTTTAAAAATTATTTTTATTTAAATAATTGGGCAGCTCGATGGTGCAGTGGTTAGCATGGTCGCCTCACAGTAAGAAGGTCCTGGGTTCGGACCCTGGGGTAGTCCAGCCTTGGGGTGTCATCCCAGGTCGTCCTCTGTGTGAAGTTTGCATGTTCTCCCCGTGTCTGTGTGGGTTTCCTCCTGGTCCTCCGGTTTCCTCCCACAGTCCAAAGACATGTAGGTCAGGTGGATCGGCCATACTAAATTGTCCCTAGGTGTGAATGTGTCAGGCCTGTGATGGACTGGCGGCCTGTCTAGGGTGTCCCCCTGCCTGCCGCCCACTGACTGTTCGGATAAGCTCCAGCATCCTGCGACCCCATTTGGGATAAGCGGCTTGGATAATGGATGGATTTAAATCATCATTAAGTGTTGCCCAATCCTGTCATCTTGGTATTGCAACTCATTTAGTTTTCCTTTACAAATGTTCAGAGAGGAGTTGAGCACGATGTGGGTGATTGGGATTGTCTTCAAGAAGATGGAGGGGTCTGAGAACCTAAATGTGGATCTGACCTTTGACATCCAGTCCTTCACGGACACTGGTGAGCAGGGTTTATTCTAGAATTTGTGCACTCTTGGACTGTTGACATGCTTTGTCTTTTTTGTATTGAGAATATTGTGTGAGTAGACTGAATCACAACTGTCTGCCACCTCTGTGTCTCTCACCTCTGTCTCTCTCCCTACTTATTTTGTATGCAGTCTACAGACAGGCAATTAGTAGCAAGATGTTTGAGCAGGAGATGAAGATATCGGCCATGCATGTGAAGAGAAAACAGCTCCATCAGCTGCTGCCTAATGTGAAACGCAGAAAGGTCTTTTCATTTCCTCTTTCTCACCATGCTAAAATAATATCTTCACTAATGTTTACCAGAAGTTTGTGTAGGTTGTCACCTAGCTCTTTACCTCATGTTTTGTGTGCCTTATCTGGGATAAATGTATCAACTTTTATGTTTGAATGATTGGTCTTTACAGTTGATTGACTTACCTGTCTTGTTCCTGTAGCATTCCACAGATGGGCTTCGCCAGATGAATGATACCAGCCTTGATCTATCAATAGACAGTGACAACAGCATGTCAGTTCCTTCCCCGTCGGCTGTGTCCTCATCTACCCCAAGTAAGGGTACTACACTGGGCCCCCTACCCAGCCCCATTGGGTAAGTTCCATACTTCACTTTTTTCCACACAGATGTAGCCACAAATGCGATGGTGGTTCATTGCTGTTCTACATCAAAGCAGCATTTTGTTAGAAAATCCTTCAGCTCAGATGTTGGATAGCTAGTGATGCAATTCAGTTGTAGGCTAGATGCAAACTTCAGCAATGGCTGCTTTGACACAATGAAATATGTAAGACATTGTCAGAAAGCATCAAAAGCTGCTTTGAGATGATTACTGCCTTTTACCATGCTCTTGAAGCAAACAGCAAACAAATCATTGTAATAAGAGTTTTTTAAATTCAAGGTAGTTTTTGTCAGTAGTTAACAGATTGATCCTCATTGTAAATAGTTTTAATATCTTTGTTTTTGGCAACTTAGATAAGGGTGTAAAAAGTAAAAGCCCAAATTCAGACTTCAATTGTGTTTTCTTTAACCATCACTAGGGTCAGTTCTATACCTGCCCCAGTCCCCTGCCCAGATATCCCAGCAAAGGCAGCAGCCACAAGAGAAGCAGAGGGAGCCAAACCTATGCTCACCCGCCAGCACTCTATCACTGCCCCAGTGTCACCTGCCGGGAACCCCCTTCCTACTGGAGGTCCAACAGCCTCCAAGAGACCTGGTTCCCCGCTGTCAGAGACATCAGCCAAGAAGTTGAAAGCTGATGAGGTCCAGTAAACAAGGCTATAACTACTCCCTAGACACTTAATCAATGACACGACTTGATGTGTGGTTCATCCAGCACTGCATGCTCAGCATTATCTTGACAGAATTTAAGAGCTGTCCCAACACGTCAGTTACAACCATTTCAAAACTGAACACCAGCAAGAAACTTTATCTGTAATATCTTTTTTTTCCTCACTGCAGGAGTCAGCACCAGAAATGAAGGCCACTGTCAATGAAGGGTCCACTACAGGCCTCCCATCCAGTAATACTCCACCTCCCACCGCTGTGAAGAGATCAGCCTCACCTCACTTGGAAGAGACCACAGCTAAGAAGCTGAAAGTTAAAGAGGTTGGCACGTGCCATTTGATTCCTGTCAAACATCTCTTTCAGTGCTGAGCAAAGTTGTCGTGTCTTTGATTTGACTCAACTTCCAAAGTGATGGTACCATCTATAAGTATTATATGTCTGGAAAGCCAAACCTTTGGTACAGTCAAACATGTTTGTTTTGCACACGTCTGCTCCCTTAACATTATCCGAACTTAGGGAAAATGTATGTCTGTGGCTGACGCCAACTGTTGTGTTTTTTGCCCACCTGCTTGTAGGATCCAGTCACAGAGCCAAAGGAGGACAGTGATAGCATTTCAGTGAAGACAGAGGTAGAAAAGCAATTCCCCCTTCACTGGTGTCATTTTGAAATATTCAAAAGTTTTGCACAAGTTCCTTAAATGTGCAGTTGGTCATGCATTTTACTGTTTATTTTTTGACAGGTTAATGATGACACCTTATCTGAAGGAGAAGTGAGGAATGGAGCACAAGTAAAGGTATTGTAGAAAGCTCAAAAGCACTAATCATACTCATTCAAATAGTACAAACTATTGACGTAAGTATCATACAAACTAGTGATTCAATCCCTTTCTCACTCAAAACAAATACCAAGGATGTTTTAAGCAAGTGTTGCTGAACTTTTCAACTCACATTTGAATAAGTTGATAGTGCCATGGGATCAACTCACCGTGAAAACATTTGTACTTTTTTAAGGTGTGGATCCATGGGAAACAAGCCCGAAGCACATTGATGTGTCCACCTACAGACAAAAAGTTGCAAGCTCCTCATTTTTTGTAACCCTAGTCTCACTGTTTGTTTCTCTTTGCCTTCTCAGAGGTTGTCGACTGCCGACCTGTCTGATGTCCCCCTCCTCCCCACTACCCCGATTTCCGTGGTGAAGAACTCCATCAAGCTCCGTCTCAGCAGGTAGAAGTAGACTAATGTTGGGTTAAGGATGCCTGTAACCCCATCCAAACCCCCCTCTCCCTCGTAGTCGCCCCCATTCTTTAGCAGGCATCCATGCGTCCAGATTTATGGACAGCCTGTTGTAATGCAGACTGACAGGATGGGTAGAGGGGCTGGATGGACATTGTACCTTTTTTCTCTATCTGTACGGATGTTTTTATCAGTGTGTGGACTTAAGGAAACACCACAAGAGGGCGTTAAAGACCTTCCGCTGGTCTCTTCCTCAAGCAGCCTCCGCAAAACTACAGTGGAGCTTTGTGGGTACACATTACCCAAACACAGGTTCACAGACCACTTCACATGTCTCCCAGTCTGACCTCATCTAGCACATACGGTGAAAACGCGAAACTGGCACTAGGTCAGAGCTAAAGGAAATCTTTATTTTGAAAATTTTACATTTTACCCTTCCTACATAGGCGGCTTGTTGTAAAGAAAAAGCATTCTGATGGACATATGTGGATATCACATGGTGTGAGCATACCCTGGTGTGAATTTGTTTTTTGTCTTTTTATTGTTGTTTTCCTTATCCTCTCTGTGTTGATTCGGAGGGTAGATACAGAGGACAAGGCTTCACCTGATAATGTTGCGCTTTCTCCATTGGTGATCTGCGATGGCATGCATTGTAAAACTGTTAGAATTTTAGAGGGGAAAAAAAGTTTTCACCAAGACGTTTTTGCTCCTGTTGTGGAATCAATGAAAGCGCTGTAACAAGAAGACGTTTACTTCGCTGATCACCTTCAGTTCCAAAACGAATAGCGTGGGTTGTGGGTAATTAACCATTTTTGTTAACCAGTAATTCATGTCAGGAAAAAAAAAAGATAGTATCACAAGCTATCTAATAATGAAAACTTTTTTTCCCCTTTTTTGGGGCGAAGGGTGCACCAAAAATCACAGGAAGACACACAAGTCTAACACTATCAGTGGAACAATCTCAGGTTTGAGTACACAACTGACCAAAATGCTGCTTATATCTGTGGGGACTAAATAGCACAGACTCTAGTGCCAGACAGTATGATGGACCATGTGCATTAAATTGTCTACTGTCTGCTTCAATGTCATAATCCTCTTGACCCAAACCAGACTGTACTACAATGTGCTGTAAGAGGGGAGCGTCCCAAACCAGACTGTACTACAATGTGTTGTAAGAGGGTAGCGTAGTTGCTAGCAAGCAAGTTAGGCTACTACAAATGTGGTTCTTAAGTATCTTGTCTGACACTTGTGTTTTGAAGGAAGTTACATTTTTATGCAAGACTTAGACTAGTTTTCTACTCCTCATTGGCTTTGTAACACTTTTATTGTTGCTTTATGGGTTTTTTTTTCAAAGCTGTTGAGCCAATCCCATCGTGAGCAACAGTGAAACGGGTGTCACAGATAAATGACATCAGTCAGACAGCAGACATTTTTGATGCACCTGGCCTATTACAGGGTTCTCATCAACAGGAAGAACCTAATCATGGTCTCACAAATGCTCTGATTATGTCAAATTGTTGCTGAGTGCTAGCAGAAGCAAGGGAATTAGAAAGTAGAGATGACCGATGCATAACTTTCAAGTGTACATCCAATGTACAGTAACTTTCAGTGTCTTGTCTTGTAAAATAGCAGAAAAATATTATAAAAAAATTCTTTGTGTGGAGTAAAAGATCTGAGCTTCAGCCTTGATGGATTTGCAAATGTGGCGTTATTGTGATTTGAATTTCAAAAAGAAATGTGACATCCTATAGGTTTGGTGAACAAAATATTTTATTTTTCTTATCTTTGGGTTGCTTTGTCTCATAACAGAATTAGAACTAAGAAAAAAACATCATATGAACACTGAAACTTGGTTTATTTGGTTTATCAACACAAGCTATTTTTTCACCATTCTGAAAGCTTAAAAATGTATGAAAATTTCCCTTTCAATATTTTATTGATGTACCAACATTTTTGGCTTTGTCTGAATTGTTTGTGCTAACGTGAATTATGATGAAATGAATTAGACCACTTTTATGTTATGGTGCATAAATCTAACTGTATAGATCACGTTTCAATGAAGCGTTCTCTTTTACTTAAAATGTTTCTTTTGGGTTCAGTTTTTTTCTTAGGCTTATTTGTAAGAAGGAGGTATTGTACTTTTTCACAAATAAAGGTCTATAAAATTGCAAAGGAATGTGCTAGGAATCCTCGTTCTTCAAACAAGAATGTTTTACCATGTATTAAAGTTGCATTTTTCCATTCATGTTGAGCCACGGAGTTGTTCAAAATCATCTGAAATAAAAGCCAGATGAAATATGTATCATCAGCTGGGGGGATTTCAGTCAGACGAGACACCCAGATATTCAGCCTAGGGAGCAGACTGATAACGTGGCCTAGTTAAAGGTTTTTCTGTTGTTTGCATCCCAATCCGGTCAAAATTTCCCAAGACATAGCTTGTAAGAGTGTGTATGTTGTTGCTAAGGAACAGTCTTTCCTGTGCCCCCAGTAGGTGGTCTCCGTATGAATATCATTACAGATCCCTATTCAGGGGAGGCAAGACACCCTCATTTCTTGTAGACTGTGTTTATTGCTGTTTTTGCTCTTAAATTATGGTACAAAGGATGTTTATTGTCATATCCATCCTAGCTCTGACTTCAGACCCGTATATATTCAATGCAAAATGCAGTCATGACACTGGAGCTTCAAAATAATTGCTGGAAGAGAGGAAAAGATGTATAGGAAGATCAGCTGCAAAAGAATGGATTGGCAACTGGTAGTGTTTGTGACTATGTCACTATTGCTATATATATATGGGGTGGCCCCGATGTCCCGTGTGAGCCTATTTTCTTAAATGGCAGTAATGGCGCTACTTAATACTTGACTCATTAATCATCAACAACATTAGGACTTCATCCAGAGGTGCATCCATGGGAGGTCTGGTCTAGGGCATAGGGCTCCCCTAGAGTTGTGGCCTCCTACCCTAGCAGAGTGCACACTGTGTGGGGTGAGGGGGCCCAGGGCATGCCCTGCTGTCCTCCTGCTGAGTCCCCATCTGCTATGGAGGTGGTTAGAGCCCCCGATTGATTGCAAGACAATGCGTTTATGACACGGGTTCCCGTGAGTGACAGAGCGTCTTGTCCCAACTGGGCCTCCTAAGTACCACGAACCTCAGTTGTGGTCGGCAGTATGCCAAGGCTAATGGTAGGATTGGTCTCTCAGCTCCTCCCACTGCTGTGGTCTGGGACTTGTAGTTTACAGCTGGCTGGTAATCCAGAGCAAGAAGGAAATCCCACTGACCTATGTCTCACAACCAGTTGATTCATACATAAGTAGGCAATAGTGCATTGTGTTACTTTGTGTTATTTAACAGTTACCACAGTAAGCCCAGGTTCTGTGTGTACAACAGCTTAAAATAGCATCTAATGGCCAGACAGCCATACAAAGTAGCCATGAAAATCTTGTTTCTGACAAGTACACGTATTGATATTTCTCCTTCTGTTGCCAGTGAGCCCAAGGTGAAAGGTAACGTTGACAAGGACTGCTTATGTCTCCCTCTCTCTTTTCAGTCACTTTGGAAAGCCTTCTAAACTGTCTGGTCTGAAAGTGTTGTCTCCTTTCCGGCTTAGATCAAAGGGCGCCAGGAGACATGTGCCGTTACGTTGCTCTAAGTAATCTGACCAGTGTGGTGCAGGGGAAGCGCAGTGGCGGACAGAGAGGCTCATTTTGATGTGTCTGTGTCAATGCTTTGTTGCAGGAACTGGGGACATAGTGCAGTAGGCAAAGGTTGTTGATCCTGTCGAGGTTTTTTCTTCGGCTTCTCCTGAGGCAGTTAATTGTCTAATTTTGGTGCTGCAAGTTATATATATTTTTGAAGTTGTCTGAAAAATGTTTAATTTCCCAAGTGTATATGGAAATATGAGCAAGTGTCCAGGTGTCATTGTTGTGCATTTTAAGCAGGGATGTGCAGAAGTTAGTATTTGTTTTAGACGTTGGGTAAGGAATATAACGTATTATCGATGACGAAGTTAACAAGACACCGTGATACCAAGATCAACTTGTAATATGTCATGAATAAAAGCAAAGAAACTTAAAAAATGAATAACATTTCAATAATTCTTGTCCAATAAAGTGTTTGACAAATGGCTGCAACTGTAATGATGGGTGTATATTTTTGCTTCATGCTTTTTTCTTTTTCTTTTTTTTTAGCAGGAGTTGTGATTATTGGTTAATTTTTCCTATATTATTTACCAAGTCTTTCTTCTCTTGACAGTCGTATAAAGTTGCATGAAAGAAAAGAAGATAAAGACGGAGGTAACTGTCAACCAGCGACATGCTCCCAGTATAAAAGCGACCAAAAGGATATAACTGAAGCCGGCTACAGACGGCAAAAGCACAGCATGGATGAGCACATGTTCCAAAAACCAGTGTCCAGGATAGCACCACATTGGGTCCAGCATTCTCACTGTCTGCCTGGTGCAGAGGCCAGGGCCAGGTCTATATTGTTACATCATGTTTTGTTCTATCACTTCTTAATCATGCAAAAAATCTTGAGGAGTGCTAAAATTGTCCTATACTATTTCCTGGTTCTTCTCTGACAGCCGTGTGACACCGTATGAAAGAGAGGATAAAAAAAGAAGCCACTTTCAACCAGATAAATGCACCCAATTTAACAGCAACCATAGGGGTGTATCTGAGACCGACTACCAACAGACAATGCACGGCACGGATGAGTATCTGTTCCAGAAACCAATGTCCAGGATGGCACCACGTTGGGGCCAGCACTCTCACTGTCTGCCTAGTGCAGAGGCCAGGGCCAGGTCTATATTGTTCCATCGTGTTTTGTTTCATCACTTCTTAATCATGCATAAAATCTTGAGGATTGCTAAAATTTTCCGATACTATTTCCTGGTTCTTTCTTCTCTGACAGCTGTATGGAGCTGTATGAAAGAAGAGAGGATAAAAAAAGAGGCCACTTTCAACCAGAGAAATGCACCCAATTTGAGACCGACTACAAACAGACAATGCACGGCACGGATGAGCACCTGTTTCAAAAACATACGTCTAGGATGGCACCACGTTGGGGCCAGCACTCTCACTCCCTGCCCCGTGCAGAGGCCAGGAACAGGTCCATGTTGTTGCATCGTGTTTTATCACTTCTTAATCATGCAAAAAATCTTGAGGATTGCTAAAATTTTCCTATACTATTTCCTTGGTTCTTCTCTGACAGCTGTATGAAGCCGTATGAAAGAGGAGAGGATAAAAAAGAGGCCACTTTCAACCAGAGAAATGCACCCAATTTGAGACCGACTACAAACAGACAATGCACGGCACGGATGAGCACCTGTTCCAGAAGCCATCGCCCAGGATGGCACCAGGCCAGGGCCAGTTCCCCACTCTTGTCTGCCTGGTGCAGAGGCCAGCCACCCACTGATGAGAAATTAGAGAGGCATTAAGGAACACAAATCACAAGATGGCAACCAAGTCACAGCTGAACCGCTGCACTGTAATCATGTCTTCATTTTAAAAGTCTTGAGAAAATAATCTTTTGTCTTTTTTTTCTTACATTTTTTATTTAGCCTAGTATTTAGTGGTTTAATATGTTCTTAGTATCTTCAAATGTGTTGCCACACATCTAAAAATATTTAAACAAAAAGTCAGTTAAAAATTTATTGCTCATGATTGTATGCAAAAAACAAAACATTTAAGGGGTCACCAGATTTATTAGGCCCATATTAGGCAAATCCACTTCCTACCCATGCCTTCAGCCATCCAAACAAGGGCTAGGTAGGGTCTACAGCCATTGTCTATACCTGCTTAATCCAATTAAGGGTTGTGGGAGGTTGGAGTCTATCCCAGCATGCATTGGGTGCAAGGCAGAGGGACACAATGGACAGGTCACCCCTCCACTGCAGGACTCACATGCACAAAATATCTGGACCGTGGGTGAACATGTGGCAAACATACAATGTCCACATAGAAGAGCTAGGATCAAACCCAGGACCCTCGTCCTGCGAGGCAAATGTACTAATTTAAAAAAAAAAAAAAAATTTTTAGCTTGCAATGGTCTCCAATGACCAGAAACTGCTTTCAATCCTTTGGTCTAAACAATTTAAAGTAGCACTTGCCCTGCTTTGGCACCCATGTAATTTATGAATAAAAGTGCAGCCCCCCCCCCCCATTTCCCTGATACTATCTTTCAGCCCTGTTTCCTTCCTCACCATTTCTTTCCTCGGCCACCAGCCTCTGCCACCTCAACCCCAGTCCCAACTGATTTCTCAATGCTCATGCACGCTCGCTGGTCACACTCACCCTGCACAAATGCTTGTGGTGCCTAATTAAGGCCTTCATATGCAAATGAGATTTTCAGACGTCTCCACAGCTGGCAAGGCTGGCAGCCCAGACTCTGGAGGTTCATCCGAAGGGCAACGAGGCCTGCGGTTTTTGTCAGGAGGTGAGGAAAGAAGAGTAATGGTGTCGTGGATGGAGCAGACGATGGAGAAGAAGTTTTGCCTGGAGCTGGATGGGTGTGTGAATAATGCTATGCCCATAGTACTGTGGATGGATCAGGAGAATAGAGCTGGGATGGAGCATAAAGGGACGGGAATGGGGTTGGACAGGTTTTGGGGATTGAGGCTTTGGATGGTGGTAGAAAAGAGGGTGGGCAGATCACAGGAAAGATGGAAGGAGGCTGAGGGGGGAGGCTGGGGAAGGAAACAGAAATGGTGACGGTTATAGCTTGAGAGCAGACCAGCAGGTATGGCTGGGCCTCCGGATGGGACAGGGGCTGGGAAGTAGCGCTGGACAATATATCCCTTCAGAATCGACTGCAATACACACGTGTGCAATAGTCACGTTGCAAATGATGCAATATAAGGTGAAATGTGCCCATCGGTCATGTTAGATTACGACTCATTGCTTGATAGAAACCTAGCAGGGTCTTCTTTTTTATGACAACTCTTGAAGAAGAAAAATGTTCTAGCACATCTGAAAAATGGCATAATTTAGTCTAATTTAATGATTTCTTAGACAACTGCCATATTCCCTTCTCTAAAATCATGCTAATCATTTCTAGAGTGATAAAAGTCTTGCAAATGGAGCTTTGAAAGTTAAAAGCTGCATATATTTGGTGAAATTATGTAATGTCTTTCTATCCTGTAATATTGCAATACATATCGCAAAAATAAAAAAAAACCCACAACAAACAAAAACGGCTTAATGGTGATTTTTTTCAGTATTGTGGAGCCCTACCAGGGAGCAGATCACAGTTCATCTCAACAAATCACAGTTCAAATCACTGACTTGTGAGGTGTTTGGAAAAAAGTCTCCTCACCCTCAGTAAATTTTGACAAGGTCCCTACAGCAATGAACATAACTTTCAAATGCACCAGTGGAGTAGCCCACCGGCTCACGCTAAAGGTTTGTGATCCAGTGAACAACCCTTTGGTGTGCACCAGTGTATTTGTATGAGTGGGAAGCAATATGTTGCTCAAAAAAGAAAGTGTGTGCTAAATTAAACTTCCCTGGATGAAAGGTGGCACAGTGGTTAGCACGGTCACCTCACGGCAAGAAGGTCCTGGGTTCGAGCCCCGGGGTAGTCCAACCTTGGGGGTCATCCTGGGTCATCCTCTGTGGCGTTTGCATGTTCTCCCCGTGTCTGCGTGGGTTTCCTCCGGGTGCTCCAGTTTCCTCCCACAGTCCAAAGACATGTATAGGTCAGGTGACTCGGTCGTACTAAATTGTCCCTAGGTGTGAATGTGTGTGGGTGTGTGTGTGTGTGTCAGCCCTGTGATGGCCTGGCGGCCTGTCCAGGGTGTCTCCCCGCCTGCCACCCAATGACTGCTGGGATAGGCTCCAGCATCCCCATGACCCTGAGAGCAGGATAAGTGGTTTGGATAATGGATGGATGAAAGGTATGAGAGACACCTATGGAGGTTGGGTAAGGACACAAAATGGTTTTGCGGACACGTGTTGGCCTTGTCTGGCACTGAGGAGTGCTATACCAAGTAATGCCTGCACCTGTAACCTGAGCGGCTGCTTTGGGCCTTGCTGTTTGGACAAGAAGTTTGGAGAGTGTCTTGGTGCTCACACTGGAGCTATAAGTGATTCACATGGACCACACGTCCCACAACTTCAGCAGACTGCATCTGATCACTATCTCATGAGTCTCCGTTTCACCGAGGCCCTCAAATGAGTCAAGTGCATTAAAGCGCAGTACAGCCCATACTGCTCGAGAGGTCAAGGCATACGGGAATCTGACAGATATCATGAATGAGGCCATAACTATCCTATACCCCGCGCTTAAATTCTCGAGCTGTAATGTATTGTACTTTGAGAGTTACCCCAAGGCTCGCTAGCAGTGTGAGTCATTGACACATCAGTGACTCCGATTGCACAGTCAATTACCCATCTACCTTTCATGGGCCAGGAGTAGAAGACAGGGAATGAGTTCATCCATGCATTCAACCTACACCAGCCGTGCCTCCACTAGAGGTGAAACCCATACGCAGAGGGGAGAGACTACAGGATATTGAGTTAGTTCTTTTTTTCTTCATGTGGATAATAAAGGTTAATAACAGTCCTTTCCTGTGTCATATTTGACATGACCAGTCATCGCAATAATTACAATCATTACACTCCAAAGGATGTCTAGTTATCCCTCTTAAACACAGGCCGCACAAAGGAAATCAATTATTCAATCAGAGCTCCACCATTCATCCCTGCCTGAGTTCACTTAATTTTGGGCCTGGGTGAATCTGCCGCAAATAAGCCTTGCGACCGGAGAAGAAAAGACGAACAGGCCCCTAATTTGTACCCTTTCAGACGGTCAATCACTTTTCAAAGGAATGCAAGCTCATTCTGACAATCAGGCCGACGTGAATGGGAATGGGTCTCATCTGCTACTTTACATAAGTTATCTGGTGATAAGGAGGAGAGGAGGTGGTGTTGGTGAAGTGTGTCTGTGTGTGTGGGGGGGGGTATCCATCGACAATCGCAGAGCAGACCATGCCCTCCCTTCCTTTGATTGTCTTTAGCCCCCTCTCTCCTCTTGTTTCACCCCCTTTCACCTCATCTCTCACCCATCCTCCGCTCCTCATCATGCCCATGCCCACTACGATTGGCAGCATGTAATTTAAGAGCATGGGCACAAAGACCAAATGCCAAGCCCATAATGGAAGCTGGATGTGTTCTGATTTAAATGGGCCGCCATGCTCAAGGCCCAGGGCCTGTAATTAAGATCACTGGGACAAAGGAGAGGAGACAGTCTCACAATGCAGTCAGGACCTGGTTAGAGATGTGGGGGAGAACATATCAGCTCCTTGTACCCAAAAATTGAAAAGAGGATTTTCCTCTTTTTGTTAAATGGACACTTCAGTCATTGGCAGAGCAGAATAAAGTTGGGGAGCAAATCGGTATGCGGGTTTTCAATCCAACCAACACTACACGAGCTGAATTCGCTAAATAGTCTTCTCCTGTCTGGCTGAGTTGTTAGTACACTGTACACACTTTAAGAATGCAGTTTGTACTGCATACTATTGGGACATACTGTTCAGTACGCAGTATTCACTGCGAATGCACGTTACACTTGGTGGACTCAGATCCTAGTGGACGTAACCCTTCATAACACCAAAAGAACTTTGTTGCCTTCATATTAGAAGCACTGTGTTGCTTTTGCCTCATTTGTTTCGCTCATACGCTCTGCTAAAAATATACTTTATCGTCAAATTATTAAAAAAATACATTTCAATTTGCAGACGCTGGCTGCAACTCTGTTTTGCAGTTTTCCTCTGGCCCATCATTTCCCTGAAAACGACAAAGGTGCAACAAATTATGGGATGGTTTTGATCGTTTGGTGACCATAAGCGCCATACTAAATGTTTTTGTCTATTTAGTATGCATATACATAACGTTCACATTGCTAAATTTGCATAATGATGTCGCGCATACTGAATTTTGCATGCTATTAGTATGGAGTATGAACAACTCAGACACAGCTTTAATCACTTTATATCAGCCGGTGTTGGGTTGGAGGGAAAACATGAATACACACTGCTTTTCATGGCACACGATCGGACACCAATGGAGTAAGGGAGTAAGCATCCGTTTCTCGATCGTTGTGTTTTCTTCTGAATATGTTTATTTTTTTACATTTTTTCACCCTTCTTCTCCCCAATTGTACCCATCAAATAACCCCACTCTTCCGAGCCATCCCGGTCGCTGCTCCACCCCCTCTGCCAATCCGGGGAGGGCTGCAGACTACCACGTTTTCTCCAAAACATGTGGAGTCACCAGCCGCTTCTTTTCACCTGACAGTAAGGAGTTTCACCAGGGGGACGTAGCGCTTGGGAGGATCATGCTATTCCCCCCAGTTCCCCCTCCCCCCAAACAGGCGCCCCGACTGACTTAGAGGAGGCGCTAGTGAAGCGACCAAGACACATACCCACATCCGGCTTCCCACCTGCAGACACGGCCAATTGTGTTTGTAGGGACGGCTGCCAAAGCTGGAGGCAACACGGGGATTCGAACTGGAGATCCCTGGTGAGCAACGGACTAGACTGCTATGCTACCTGGACGTCCCTTCTTCTGAATATGTTGACCATCTCTGAGAATCTGTCGGATCAGCCTGCGGTGGGCAATAATACGTTCCATTATAACCAAAAATGTTGATGTCTAGTTCGAATTCAGCTAGCCACGGGTAACTTTCAAGGATCCACCACAGAACATGTGTCTGTTCAACTGCTTATGGAGTACGACACGTAGCAAAGAGCAGCTTAACTTCAGAGAGAATTACCATGACTAGCTACTACTGGCTCCATCAGCGTTCCTGTAGGGGTATTTGATCAATCTGAATGATGAAAAGGCTAAAAGAGGCCTTCACATCCGGATAGAGCTGGAAGTCTCGTTCTCCATATCCACGCTCCCTCCATCACTCTCTCCGGAGCGTTTTTTTTTTTGTTTTGTTTCCGAGGACACTCTCTAGCTCCTAGTGCTCTGGGTGGCTGTGTGTTCAGACCTTTTTCCGTTTAATTAGATTTGTTAAAACAATTTTTGGAGTGCTTTATTCGGTAAAAGCTCTCAGGGGTTAATATCCGCAGAACACTTCTGTTCAGCTTCTTTTCACCAATGGAGCATAAATTATTTAAATTATTCAGAATTGTGCGACCTTTTATCTCACCCCCTTTGAAGGCAGCAAATTAAAAATGCAAATGGGCTAACTAATTAATATGCAAATGTATTCATTCCCAGTTAACAATTAGCAATTAAACCTGCAGTGTCTAGAAAGAGCACTGACAAAATTAGCAACTTATTTTTTCATTTGAAAAATAGTCAGTCCAAAAAAAAAATTGATTGACGAAATGACTTTTACTGACAACCACCTGCCTCGGTATAAACAAAATTAATAGGATGTCATGTAGGAGACACAGAAATCTGAGGAGAGTCATGTCACAAACAAGGAAAATGTGTGTCAGTTTGTCATGGTTTGATTCTTAGACTTGTATATTTCATAACTTAATCAAACGTTAATTGAAACACTAGAGTCTGAAAGGCATTGTCTCATTCCGAGCGTGTGGGAGATTTCGTCTAGAACAGCGGAGACAGAGAGACAGACTGAGAGGAAGTCAGACAGATTAACAGAAAAACCATCAGAGATACACCTTGATAGTCAGACAGACAAATACAGACAGATGACATTCAGACAGTCAGAAACAAAGACAGGTGGGCGGACTGACAGTCAGATAGACAGATAGACATAAATACTCATTGACAGATAGATGGACTGACACGCCAACGGACAGACACACAGACAGAGATATATGGCAGATTTTATGCCAGGAAAGGCATTTTTTTAATACCCTTGCAATGGTCAAATATTCATAAGAGGCCAATAAATAGCCTATAAAACCAAGAGCTGTCAAACAGTTCAAGTCCCTTCACCAGCTTCCTTGCAGCTGAGAGGAGACACATACAACCCATACAATGTATGCTATCTCTTCTTCTGCACCTTATGAAACCTAATGTTAAAACTCAACATCAATCATGCATGCCAAGCCCTACCTGTCTCCCCCACTCGTGAATATAACCACATCCAGATCCTTTCATCTGATAGCGAGAGGAGCGGGGGCCGGGAGGCGTGAACTGCACCTCCTTGTAAAGGTTATCTGTGATACACAGACCCGGGGGCATGCTTGGCACCTGGCGCATACAGAGTTCACGTGCATCGCTGCTATTCAGCCAGGAACATCCAAAGTGACGTATGTACGGAGATCACTGTCAAATCTGCAGCGATGACAATAGAGGTCGGTCAGTCAATCAGGAAAACAGTAGGAAGAAACAGGAGAGAGAATGATTTTTCCTTTTCTTCCGTTAAAATGCGAACCCCATATACTGCTAATCAGTGTCAATGTTCAACTCAATCTCTTGTCAGCCTCCAACTTTTGCCAGCGGGCTCACAACCGCTATCATCACCCTTTGACAACTGCTCCGTGATTGCAATGTCTTTAAACACGATTCTTGTGTTTCATTAACTTTCATTTAAAGTGCCCATGTCCCCTGATGCTTGAATGTTATATTGCCAAGGAAGGTTCATATTTTATTTATCACAGTTTAATATTGTTTTTGAATATTTGTGGTGCCTTTAGGCCTGGCTTGCAGTCCGTTATACATTTAATTTCTCTTTGGAATTGAATTTATATTGCTTAGAGTGATGTTTGATTAAAAAAAAAAATCTTGCATAAAATGTTAACGAACATGCAGCTATTCTTCAAAACCACAGCGGTTTACTGTGCAATGCATTTAGATCACTTTCACATTCACATTTAATGTATGGCTTAATTGAATCGTAACTTGTTTAGGTTGCATAATACGAACTGAGCCGCGAACCGTTTAAGATTATCTCACCTCACTGACCATTTGTGCAGATGACAACCTACAGTTCTAATTCATTTGCTGGGTTTTATATACATGTGTACTAGTAATACACTAGCAACTGCATAATTACTGCACTCGACACGAGACACACCGCATGCATCTCTTCATCCGCTCACTCATGGAATAAATATAACTGAAACAGAAGAAATGCGGCAAAGAGCCTCTTTCAAGCAAATAGGCTGGGGGTGGGGTAGATAATTAATTCTGAGATTAATGTACTGTAGCAGTGGTGTGTTATTAAAACGCTATTTTTAAATTACAGCTCAGAAAGCACCCCCTTGGGATTAAGAGTGTTAGCCACTGATCTCTGCTTAAGTTATAGATGGGAGTGGGGTATTGGGTGGTGGTGGTAGTGGTGAGGGGGGGGTTGCTATGCTTTCAATTTTTCGAACAGACCCATACCCATCTCACGGTTCATGCTATAGGCTGACACTGAGAATCTTTTTTGGTGTTTGACTGCCTCAGTGACTCACTAAAAAAAAGCCTTTAGTTCCAGTCCTCTTTATCAATGGAGTTAGAAACCAATACTTTCCAGCAAGTGTTTACAGTGTTTGATGGGTGAGAGCCACCGCTGGCTGACAAGCGGTGTTTATTTAATGCATTTCGGTATGCCTATTGTAAAACACTTGCTTGTGGAGTATCGGTATATCAGGAAGTGGTTCAGTGGTAACACCCCAGCCAGAAAAGGTTGAAGTCCTGATTGTGCTTCAATCAGAACGGCACCAAAATATTATTCCTTCAGCTGAACGTCAGAAAGAAGTGATGCTAAAAATTGCACAACTTGACGAGGTCAAGCATTGCTCCTTCAACTGAATCAATAAACAACACTTTCAATAAACTGATAGCATCACCACCTCTCTAACATTTCTACAGTTTGGTGGTAAACGGTGACCAATTTTTAACTCATTATAGGCTGGTTGAAGAGGGAATAAGAGACAAGTTGACCATAAGGTAACAAGAAATTAGTATGTGCATCAGTGTGTTGGTGTGTGGGTGGGTGTTTTTAAGGTAGTGTGTCTGTTGGAGTGTATTTGCTTAAATATGCAATTTCAGCATATATTATTGTGTTTGGTGCCCTACAGCATGCATCTTAGTGGGTCTGTGTGTGTGTGTGTGTGTGTGTGTGTGTGTGTGTGCGTGCGTGCGTGCGTGTATGCATGGGTTGTGGATGTGTGTTTCTGTGTGTACATTCCCACTCACTACCTGTGTGTGAGAGGGGTGCATGTGTGTGTGTGTGTGTGTGCATTCGTGCATGGGTTTGCATGTGTGTGTGCGTGTTTCTGTGTGTATTCCCACTCGCTACCTGTGTGTGAGGGGGGTGCACGTGGGTTTGTGCTTGTGTGTGTATGCCCACCGTCTGTCTTAATGTGCATCCTCCTGCATGTGTGTTTATGTTGTGTGTGAGAGTACACGTGCCTGTGTTATGCTGTGTTTTAACACTGGCAGTGAGTGCGTCGCACCTGTGGCTGCTGGCAGACCATCCGGTGCGTTTCAGCTCCAGAGGGACCTTGAAGCCTGACGCAGTGGGAGAGAGGAGTCTGTCCTGCTAACCGTAATTAGCACAGGCCTGTTGATTCACTGATAATGAGAGGGAGTTCATTAGCGGTGTGCTAATTGCTATCTACTCAGCCACTACTACTGCCGTCATACCCCCCCACCCCCCCACATACCATTCCAAAAAAAGTTTCCCCTGTCGATCACATCAGACATTTAAAGGACTGTCCAACTTCTAGAGAGATTGGAGTAGAAGCAGATGGGAGCTCATGTTTGGATTACTTATGATTTTACTCAGAGAGAGAGAGAGAGAGAGAGAGAGAGAGAGAGAGAGAGAGAGAGAGAGAGAGAGAGAGAGAGAGAGAGAGAGAGAGAGAGAGGAGTGAGAGTGAGAACTGTTAAGGTTTCTTCTTTCTATGCCATTTCTGGCGCAAATTATTCTATAGCGGGAGGGCAAAGGGGGACAGTTTTGTCTAAGGACATGACTGAGGTTGAAAGTCTGAGCCAAGCACAAAGAAAAATAGCACTGTCTGATTCTGCTAAAAAAAAACAACCTCTTGCAATGGCATTACATAACCGCCATATTGAAGGCATGATACACTTGACTCATCTCTGGAATATAATTGTGTGACAAACTGCTTATAAACTTGAGCAACTATCAAAAGCAAGTTGTTTTGCAAGGTACATCTGACATTATAGTAGGCTGGCACACACACTGAAAGTGCAGCATATACAGAGGTACAGACATACAAAACCCAGTAACTTTTTTTTGGACACCCCCTTTCCCCCCAATTGTATCCAGTCAGTTACCCCACTCTTCCAAGCCATCCCGGTCGCTGCTCCACCCCCTCTGCTGATCTGGGGGGGGGGGGGGGCTGCAGACTACCACATGCCTCCTTTGATACACGTGGAGTCACCAGCCGCTTCTTTTCACCTGACAGTGAGGAGCTTTACCAGGGGGATGTAGTGCATGGGAGGATCACGCTATTCCCCCCAGTTCCCCCTCCCCCCCTGAACAGGTGCCCCGACTGACCAGAGGAGGTGCTAGGGCAGCGACTGGGACACATACCCACATTTGGCTTCCCACCCGCAGACACGGCCAATTGTGTCTGTAGGGATGCCCGACCAAGCCGGAGGTAACATGGGGATTCAAACCGCCGATCCCCGTGTTGGTAGGCAACAGAATAGACTGCCACGCCACCTGGATGCCCCAACCAGTGACATTTTTAACATTTCTTTCAGTGCACAACATGCACGGTTGAAGTATATACAAGGAAAACAAAGAAATTATAGATTAAAAAAAAAAAACAATTCGTGTGCACGCATACTGATACAGACGTGTACAAACACACACACACACACACACACACACACACACACACGTTCTGCATTGACCATGAGGTTCTTTCTGTTTTACATTTGCACATCCATATTAATTGCTCCTCAAAGCTTAATGACCGAATGTCGTGAAATTAAGGTGTTCTGCATGAACGTTCCTCAAGCCTACCTCTACGATAAAAGAGCGTCATCCTCTGCCTCTGTATGCATCGGTTTCTACAGCTTCCTGAGGTCGGTCTGTGTGCCGTCTGCCTGCTTGTCCATCTACCTCGGCATCCAGTTAAAAGCCTCCTGGTAGTATAATCAAATTCTTATGCGACTGGTTTATGGTGTAGTTTACAGATTTGATGTCGTATACTATGTTATTGTGTTACGCCATTAGATCCCTTAAGAGCTCGAATTCTGCGGAAATCTATCCCGTAATTGTTCTGAAGTATATTATTGCAGATGTAGTCTACATTTAAGGCTCATGTCCAGCTTTGAAATGCTACAATGGAGGATGGAAGGCAGAGAGAGAGACGTCTTGCAGGTCAGAGAGTGCAATAGCAATATCTGCCAGTGTTGTGTGTTTCTACATAACAAGAGTCCATCCATGCGGCAATCTCACCTCAAGAGAGTGATCTGTCGCTCCTTTCTCTTCAGAAAGAGACCAGGGCTTTATCAGTGAGGCCAAAATGAATTCTCAGCAGACATCCACTCCGTATGGGCACTGAATGAGTATGCATTTAAATGAGCCCTCTCCTCCACCACCTCCTTATACTACACAAGGACTTCTAAACTCTCTCTCTCTCTCTCTCTCCCTCCTGTCAAGCACTACATCAAACATAATAACAACAGTCATCCTTATTCGTCTCTTCTTCTCCCCCCCCCCTCTGTCTAATCCATTTCTCGTCTGACATTTCTCCTCTCTTGGCCCACATTACCAAAGACTCCTCTTATCTCCGTTTTATGATCGACGCGTGCACATCTTTTCTTTAAACTCCTTACGTCACATCCACACCGGTTACCGCTCTCAATCGGGCCGTCTCTCTCTCGCTCTCTCTCTCTCTGCAGCCCCTCTCCTTCCCACTTTCCTCCTGTCTTGGTTTTGAACCAGAAGGTGAGAGGCAGAGCCACGGTGATCAGAGCATCAAAGCTGCCAGTCAGCCCTGGGGCCTGATGCATCTTTCTCCAGCGTGAATTATAGCACTGCAAGACCCCGCTCCTCCAGGACCACTGCTGTTAAAGGCACAGTATGGCAGCCGCCGGTCTAATTACTGGGAAAACACCTTCCTTTTACGTGGTCTGCCCATGTTTTGCTCACGAGACGTGTTTGATTCCTTAGTAGGCCCGCTCACAACCATGAGGTAGGTGTGCCTTTAGTTATTCCAGTTTAATAAGCCATTGAGCAGCAAAAAAAAAAATCATCTCATCACCTACACATATATACGTATAGCTGTCTTTTAGAGGAGTTACGGTTTGTAGTGTTTGTGGAGTTTCTCAACGAATGCTAACAGTATCTGCCTTCAGTACCCAAACTACCACAACTCTTGAGACAAGTTTGACAGACATCCATTGTAGCTCAAATGACGATGTTGAAAGTCATCCATATCCCCGGGTTACATGGTTTGAACCAACTAGGTCATACCTCACAAGGGAATATGTGCACTTAGGCATTTTACAAAGATCATTTGGAGAACTGGTGGATCTTGGATATAAATGACACATGGCGGATTACGTTTTGGGCAAAACTAAGCGCTCAGTTGTTTCTCTGCACCTCATGAAATGGCTATCGATGGCTGTGGCCCCATGAAGATATTCCACATTTAAATTTTACTCTAGCAAGACACAAAAATCATTGTTTCTTAGGTAATTGAAGAAAGTTCTAGAAAACGTGCGGTATTTATGCAAAATCCAAACAAAACAAGTGCATCTACCTCAATTTGGCTCTGTAATTTCAGCTTTTTTGAAAAAAAAATTTTTTTGGCATATATTTGCACATTAATGTGGCCTGTTGTGTGTGGCAAGGGAGTGTTTTCCTGTGTGATGTTTCACACAGTGGTGCAGCCCAGTTGGGAGGCAGGGCCAGCTGAGACACAAAGATTGGTTTTGTTCTCCTTTGCGACCGAGCGCTTTAACACATTCAGTGTTATTGCTTCTTGTTGGCGGTGTTGCAGTAGTAGGCAAACTCCTTTGTGGTGTGTATATAGGTGTGTTTTTGGGTGTGTGTTGGAGTTACAAGGCCGAATATTGAATATTGACAATAGTGATTTTAAAATTTGAGCTTGTCTCCAGTAATTGTTCCACTTACTAAACTTTGCAGGTATGTGCAAGAGCACTGCTCAGGTATGTGCATTACATTGCCACACACAGACCCTTCCTTCTCAGACATCCATGTAACTCTCTTCACCTGCACATCCTTCAAACACAGATGCCAGGTCTATCGGTTCACCACCATCACTATACATCCTCATGCAATACCCGCCCATTTCATATACTTTGGTACCTTCTAAATTTCTCCAACTTCCCTTGATTCTCTCGTTCTTCCACTCTGTCTTGCCCACTTTCCCTCAACATCCCTATGTCTTCGTCCACATCTTCCGTGTTTCCCTGAGCATGTTTCCCTGAACTAGGTGTTGTGCTGGTGGGGAGATATAGCCACCAGTGTCTGTGGCCGGCTCTGTGTTGTGCTGTGACTGTCTCTTTGAGATTTGCATAAATAAGCTTCCAGTCCCAGCATGCCCGTGCTGTTGCCCAGGTGCAAGGACATTTGCATATAGAGCTGTGATAGGGCTCCCCTGGGTCCCCTCAGCAACTGCCGAGCGAGTAGGGGGCCGGCAGCACCACAAATGAGTTCTGAATTGGAACCTCACCGCTGTCCTCCATTTTATGTGTGTGCAGGCACAGAGCAAGGAGGAAGATGACCTGAGAGAGAGAGAGAGAGAGAGAGAGAGAGAGAGAGAGAGAGAGAGAGATGGGTAGCATATTGTAGAAGGCACAAACAAACAGCTACAGGGGCATTTAGCTTAATACGTACACTTGTTTCAGTGACTTATTTGGTTTCAACCATTATGCATATTGTCCTTACCTGCAACTTTATTTGTTGTTGATTATTGATGGTGTGGATCAGCATAAAATGAATCCCATAACGACCTTGAGCTCTGTTGATACACATAACAGCAAATTGAATTATAAACCAACCAAAGCAATATCGGGTATAATATTTCTTGACTTTCTCTGATGGCCCCGCCATACGTTCCAATTACCACGGGGTTTCACTCGCCTTTTGAATCAGCAGAATACGGCTTGGGGGGCAGGGAGCTGTGCCCAGTCCTGATTAGTAACATGCAACTCAACTGACAATACTTTTTCCATCTGAACGCTATGAGAAACTCTAGCTCCAGAGAAGTGCTCTAGTGAAACATGAGCCAAAGGAGCCTTTTGAGATCAGCCAGGAAATCTTGCATGAAGAAGAAACGCAATGATTCACAACAAAAGATACTAAAATACACCACAGGCCTACAAAATCAATGTATTAAGTGTTATATCATGTGCAATATAATCCTCAGCTATGTTCCTATACGGTCAATGTGTAGTGTGGCGCAACAATCGCTTGGTGTCACTTCTCATTGAAGTTACTACTAATAAAACTGTATATATATTGCACTTACATTATTGTAAGACATTTTAGATCAAAGTGTTTATACCTAAAACAACCACTACCTCCCTTTTTCCTGTCCCTTTTTCGTTTTCCCTCTCTTTTTCTCCCCCAATGGTATACGGCCAATTACCCCACTCTTCTGAGCCGTCCCAGTCGCTGCTCCACTTCCTCTGCCGATCCGGGGAGGGCTGCAGACCCGCCTCCTCCGATACATGTGGAGTCACCAGCCGCTTCTTTTCACCTGCCAGTGAGGAGTTTTGCCAGGGGGATGTAGCGTGTGGGAGGATCACGCTATTCTCCCAGATCCCCCTCCCCCCTGAACAGGCGCCCCGACTGACCAGAGGAGGCGCTAGTGCAGCAACCAGGACACATACCCACATCTGGCTTCTGACCCGCAGACACAGCCAATTGTGTCTGTATGCCCGACCAAGCCGGAAGTAATATGGGGATTCAAACCGGCAATCCCCGTGTTGGTAGGCAATGGAATAGACTGCTACACTACCCGGACACCTCCTTTTTTCCTCGTTTCATCTCTTCTTACTCTTATTGTTTAATTTTCATGAAAGTATTGTAAAACATTCTCTGCTTACTCTTGAAGTCACAACACCACATTATACAAGTAATAAGTATGATTAAAACTTGGATGCCATCATCAATGAAAACGCCAGTAAAATCAACCCCTCAGAGGATCCACTTTGTTCAGGCAGTCATTGTGGGGCCTTGTCCACTTGACAGGGTATAAGAGAAATATATGACCAAAAGTATGTGGACACCCCTCTTACATAATGGGTTCAGCTATTTCAGCCACACCCATTGCTAACAGGTGCATAAAATCAAGCATACAACCATGCAATCTCAATCGTTAGCAGTAGAATGGGTCGTACTGAAGAGCTGTCATAGGATGCCACCTTTCCAACAAGTCACTTGGTCAAATTTCTGCCCTGCTAGATCTGCCCTGGTCAACTGTAAGTCTGTTATTCTGAAGTGGAAGCATCTCAGCGCAACAACAGCTCAGCCAGGAAACATTAGGCAACACAAGACCACAGAAGAGAAACACTGAGAACTGAAGTGTGTAGTGTGTAAAACTCATCTGTCCTCAGTTCAACACTCACTACCGAACTCCCAAGTTGCTTCTGGAAGCAACATCAGCACAAGAACTGTTCATCGGGAGCGTCATGAAATCTGTTTCTATGGCCGAGCAGCTGCACACAAGCCTAAGATCACGATGCAAAATACCAAGTGTTGGCTGGAGTAGTGTAAAGCACACGGCTATTGGACTCCAGAGCTGTGGAAACACGTTTCTTGGAGTGATGAATAATGCTTCACTATCTGGCAGTCTGATGAACCAATCTGGGTTTCACGAATGCCGGGAGAACGCTATCTGCCTTAATGCATAGTGCCAGCTGTAAAGTTTGGTGGTGGAGGAATAATGGTCTGGGGCTGTTTTTCATAGCTTGGTCTAGGACCCTTAGTTACAGTGAAGGGAAATCTTAATGCTACAGCCAATGGCATCTCTACATTAGGGGCTGGTGGGGCCTGGCCCCACCAGATGTCGCCAGTGTATGTCATGATCAATAATTCAGGGTAACAAATAATATATATACATATATATATAGTATACACACACACACACACACACACATATATATATTTCTTCATAACTAACATTGTTGCACGTTTATTACATATGACAATGGTAGCGCTGTCCGATACATTCCAAATATTTTCCCGTACCTTTTGCATCAAGGTCAGTACTTCTCCTTGCAGTCTTCATTTGGTGAGCATGGGGCTGGCCCGTCAGCGTTCCTTTAACCAAGTGAGCAGTTGAAAACACTGTGCATGTTCAACGTACTTTCAATAATGAGTTGTGGGGCACGATCATTTTGGCCCCATGCTGAGAGCAGCCAATAAAAAATAACAGAATGAATTACGTACGCCAAGAGGTTTAGTAAATGTTGCTTATGGTATCAGCATTGCTATGCAGCTACACACAACATCATAGGGCAACAGAGGTTAAATGCACTTGCTATGTTATCAATTGAAAACGAATTCATTCATGGATTGGCAGACTTCCACAGAAAAGTTATTGATAAGTTTGCCCAGATGAAATATTGTCATCCATCTTTTCTTTTCGAGCAATGAATGTCACTGGTGAGTTTATTTGTTGCATTATTACAAGGCGTGTTATTTTGGTTGCAGGTTAATGCCCAGAAAGCAATGGGTTTCTTTGCTCTGAAATGTTGCTTTGGATGTGTGCAGACCACAAGGTGCAGACCAGGTGCAGACCACAATGATCATATCTGCTTGACTGGGATTAAGTTGGGCTAGGGCTGTCCGGGGATTAGCATTGCCTTGTAGCATCTCAAATGTCATCAGGCGGAGTTGAGCACCAACAAAGAATACATACACTGATCAGCCAAAATATTAAAACCACCTGCCTATATTGTGTAGGTCTCCTCGTGCCGCCAAAACAGCTCTGACCCATCGAGCCATGGACTCCACAAGACCTCCTAAGGTGTTCGCTGGTATCTGGCACCAAAACGTTAGCAGCAGATCCTTCAAGTCCTGTAAGTTGCGAGGTGGGGCCTCTGTGGATCGGACTTGTTTTTCCTGCACATCCCACAGATGCTTGATCAGAATGAGATCTGGGGAATTTGGAGGCCAAGGCAACACCTTGAACTCTTTGTCATGTTCCTTAAACCATTCCTGAACAATTTTTGCAGTGTGGCAGGAGCATTATCCTGCTGAAAGAGGCCAGTGCCATCAGGGAATTATTGCCATGAAGGGGTGTATCTGGTCTGCAATGATGTTTAGGTAGGTGATATGTGTCAAAGTAACATTCACATGAATGCTAGGACCCAAGGTTTTCCAGCAGAACATTACCCAGAGCATCACACTGCCTCCGCCGGCTTGCCTTCTTCCCATAGTGCATCCTGGTGCCATCACTTCCGCAGGTAGATGACGCACCTGGCTGTCCATGTGATGTAAAAGAAAACACAATTCATCAAACCAGGCCCCCTTCCTCAATTACTCCATGGTCCAGTTCTGATGCTCACATGCCCATTGTAGGTGCTTTGGCAGTGGACATGAGTCATCATGAGCACTGTGATCGGTCTGCGGCTATGCAGCCCAATACGCAGCAAGCTGCAATGCACAGTGTGTTCTGACACCTACGTATTGCGATGTAGTGTTGAGTAGTCAGCATTAACTTTTTCACCAATTTACAGCAACTTTCCTGGGGGATTGGACCCAACAGGCAAGCCTTTGCTCCCCATGCGCATCAGTGAGTCTTGGGCCCCCATGACCCTGTCGCTGGTTCACCAGTTGTCCTTCCTTGAACCACTTTTAGTAGGTATTGACTATTGCATACCAGGAACACCCCACAAGAACTGCGGTTTTGGAGATACTCCGACACAGTCATCTAGCCATCACAATTTTGCCCCTATCAAAGTCACTCAGATTGTTACACTTGACCATTTTCCTCCTTCCAGCACATCAACTTCAAGAACTGACTGTTCACCTGCTCCCTGACCATAAACATCCCAACCTATACACTGAATACACAATTGTGTAGGGCCCCGCGAATCATATTTTTTTAATAAGAAAGTTGCTGGGAGACATAAAGCCAATCAATGGCTCTGACCCAGTACAAGAGGGCCTCTCCACAGTGGATAGATCATGTCAGTGGATGGATTTGATTGGTGCAGGTGCTTCAGCCACTGTCCAATCAATCATGCTGCAAAAGTACAATATGATGGTATATATATAAAAAAAAAGTATGGCATGATGGCAACCCCAAAATGCAAGTATTCCTCCGGCACTGCTAAAATGAAGAAAACAAAGACAGAGAGCAGAAGTCGGGATTCAGGTATGTGTCATGGAGTCATTCATTGCAAATGAAGGAATTGATATATTCTGTAGCAATTCACAGGTGAATATTCTCTCTCTCTCTCTCTCTCTTGCACACACACACACACACACACACACACACACACACACACAGAGTCAAATAGAAAAAAGCTTTACGGCTTTAGGGAAACCACAGATTGCAAAGTTTTCTTAACGTGAATGTTTCTACCATTTTATTTTTTTAGACATGTTTTGAAATGTTTTATTTTCCTCATCTCATCTTTTGCCCAGTTTTATTTTTGGCCATAGAAGTTATAAATTATGTTTTGGATTTAATTTTGTCACTATAGATATCTGACATTTATCATCAGACAGTGGCAGTAATGCCGCCTTTCGTGCAGCTCCTGTTCTGCCACTTGCTGAGCCGACAGCATTGTAGCTAATCTGGTATCAAACTGGAATCTGTTTTTATTGTTTGACATATTTGGCAACACGTTTCTTATATATTGTATTTGGGTATTTGCAGGATATTGTCATGGGTAGTTGAGAGCCCATTAAGCATAATTAAATCCCTCCAGTCATTCTGGCAGTTCCACTGAAAGGACATTGGAAACCTCTTTTCTGTTCTCTGGAAAATATTCTGTTTGTGCACTCAAGGCAAGTGGTAAATCATCCGATTGGAGGAATTACAGATAACATCTGTGTATAACAGACTGTTAGTTTCTTTAATGTTGTTGATGTACTCATTCACACCTAACATCAACAGTATTCATTTTTCTATGCGATGAGTGAGCTTTGTTATCATTTTAGATTATTTTGAATTGTATGACTGCTCCCAGAAAGGTGAATCAGTTCATCTGGACACAATGTGTAGTGGGAACAATGTTTCATCACTCATGCAAGGGACTTCGTCAGTCTAAACTGACTGCATCACACACACACGCGCACACACACACACACGCATGCACGCATGTGCACACACACACACGCTTTAAGAAAACCCTTATTTTGCCTGTACCCCAAAAATCACTTGTATCCTGTCTTAATGAATAGAGCCCCGTTGCTTTGACCTCACTAATAATGAAATGCTTTAAAAATTTAATTCAGACGACCATAAACCTTAACATTCCTGCCAACCCTGATCCGCTACAGTTTGCTTATCGGTCAAATAGATCTGTGGGCGATGCTGTGCCATGGGCTCTGCATACTGTGTTAAAACACCTTGAAGGAAAAAACACTTGTCAGAATGTCGTTTATTGACTAGCTCTGCATTTAATACCATCTACACCGGTGTTAAAGCTTCGGGACCTTAGTCTGTAATTTCATCTGTAAGTGGTTATATGACTTTCTGACCTCGGACAGTGAGAGCAAGGTACCAGCTACTCCTCTACCATAGTTCTCCACACAGGAGCACTGCGGGGTTGTTGCCTTAGTCCCTTACTCTACAGTCTGTTCACACATGACTGTGTTGCCAAATATCATAACAGCACAGCGAAATTCACAGATGACACCACAGTAACTGAACTGATAAATGACAACAATGAAGATGCCTATAGGAAGGAAGTGAGGGACCTATCCATATGGTGTCAAGATAAAAAACCTCTCCCTTAATGTTGAGAAAACAGGAGATAATTGCTGCTTTTTGAAAGTCCAAAACAGATCAGACACCAGTCTATGTTAACGATGTCCCTGTTGAAATTGTGAAAAACTTCAGATTTTTAAGCACTCAGATCTCAGACTCCCTCTCCCAGTCTTTAAACACCAGTTGTGTCATAAAGAAGGCATAACAGAGACTATACTTTCTGATATGTCTTAAAAAAAATCAGAATGTCCACAAAAACCCTGGTCAACTTCTATCAGACTACCATAGAGAGCATCCTTACGGAAAGCATACTGGTGTGGTTTGGCAACCTGGCTGAACAGAACCACAAACAACTGAGAAGGATGGTATAAAATGGCTTCAAAAATCATAGGAACAGCACTGCCACAGCTTCAGGACATGCACACCACCCGTTGCAGAAGGAAGGCCCTAAGTATCATGGAGGACACCATCCACCCAGCACATGGTCTGTTCTCACTCCTTCCCTCAGGACAGTGCTTAAAGAGCATCAGAGCTCGGACCAGCCACCTCAGAGACAGTTTTTACTCCCAGGCAGTCAGAATCATGAACAGCAGGCGCCTTACATAACTTCAGTGATTTATTATTTTGTGTGATTTCTAATTTCTTATTTTTGTTATTATTTATTATTTCCTTATATTTAGTTTTAAGGGCTGAGAAAGCCAGGGCACATGCATTTCATTGTATATGAAGGTACATGGTACTTTATATGTATGATAATAAAGTGAAACTTGAACTTGAACAAACACACAAACACATTCCTTTCCTTGATGAAGTGTATGTGCTATACACATATGATATACACATGTAAGTTACCTTTGCTAGCTTTGGTAAACCCATTCAACTTAGGTGTAGACTTATTTCTTCCTTGTCTCCAAACAGTCACCTTGAAAAAGGCACATGAAGTAGATCGGCAACAAGAACGTCAGTAGCTGTGAATGTGGCGGCCATTGTGCTTAGTTCAGTCACAACCTGCCAAAAGCTCATGCTCAACTTTGACGATGACACCGGGGGCTAGCACCGATACATCGCACGGCCCCCGGGGCGATATGTCATTACACATCGAAATTTGATTGGCTGATGATACGGTCACTCAGTTTTAAAGTTGTAATTAGTTTGCAGCTTCGGGTTTCAACAAAAGGCTAGCAATACAACAAGTGCTGGTCCAAGCTGTGACGCGTTTAAATAACATCGGAAATCCCTGCTCAGCTCCACGAGAAACCAGGTAATTGAATTCAGACACATTTCAGGCACACTTCAATTTAACTATGAAAAACAAATTATGATTTTGATTTTGACAGGGCCAACAGAGAAGGCCCTGATAGCCCACCACTGTGTATCTTTTCATCAGGGATTTTGACACACAGTATCCACAAAAAAGGGAGCAAGCATTGCATCAACGACATACAGTAGTGTGACTCATAAAACGTGGCCCTCTGAACCCCCTTCCCTCGTCGAGGGGGGGGCAAACTACTAAACTAGCTTACTGTGTCCTCGCCTATAGCAATGCAAAAGTTATCTATAACAATTCTAGCTCTGAAACAAAAATTAAGATGCTAGTCCAGCCTTAGCAATGCAATGAGCAAACAACACAGAGAGTTATCACCAAAACAAAAAACAGCTAATTTCTAATCTAAAGCAAAATGGAAATCCTCCTTACAAATAACTGTATCTTCATACAAGCTGGGTGTGCACTTCAGCGGAATATGGTGAAAACAGGCCAGAGTGCAAAATGCATGACAGTCCCCCCCCACCCCCCACCACACAAAACCAACAAAATTTAATGCACACCATTACAACGCAACCATTAGCCAAAGACACTTCAGAACCACGGACAGTGAACATTTTGGGAACCCACCACCACAAACAAGCAATATTGTTATTAACAACATTGCTTGTTTGTGGTGGTAACAATTTGTTAATACTGTAGCAACAGGAGAGGGCGGTCACACTGACTGTCGGCGGTTCTGCACTGGGGGAAGCACAAAGGATTATGAGGATGGAGAAACTGTTGAGATTTATGTTGTAATTTTATGTGTTCAAATGTTATTTTCATGTTTTGGTTATTGTGGTTGTGTTATTTGTTTGGGGATCGACTCAGACTAAGTAGACGGCCATTTTACTGACTGACTGACTGTAGAACTGTACCTAAGATGAATGTATCCAGAAGTGACCTTGGGGGGGGGGACCATTGGTCAGTAGCCCTTTTTGGTGTGTAAATAAAAGTCTTCCCGGGGTCGTGCGGTGTATGGGACACAGGAGCTGCCATTAAAAAGCTCTCCACCTCTCGACGTCTTCTTCCACGCTGGATCGCCACAATACATAGTATAATTAGACTGGCACAGCAGCCTGTTAAATATATGTGCATAATGACTGCTGAGTTGGTGAATTTACAGATTGACTGTCAAAGAAGTTGTATCAGTTCATCTGGACACAATGTTTATTGAGAGAGAAACGTTTCATTACTCATCTTAAGTGACCTCTTCAGTCTCAACTAACTGCAGGTATCCCCACCCTTATAAACAATTATCATCATCATCAGCAGTCACTCAGGGTCGAGTATGACTGTCCTCCTTCTAGGTCCTTGTGGGTATCCTTGAGGGAGGACGCCTGCTCGTGACAGCTTTTTACATGGAGTGGCTGATGCGTCTGTGGCCACCATAGTTCTTGGCAGGGGGTGGCCAGAGTCCAAAGGCATGAAGAACCAAGACGATTGGGGACCACCCTCTGTTGCAGCCTTCATCCACCTTCACTGCCGTTGTGACCTGGAGACATCTTCCAGCAGTTCCACCGTTGAGGTCTTTTATAACAATACAGTGGCCTAACGACCGAAAACAACAATTGGTTTCCTATGCAAATTGCTGTGAGCATTAACTAGAGTTTCAATGACATGTGTACTATTCACAGACAACCATCCCATTCAGGGTTGGTTGTTCCTTCTTCACATACACTCAAAAAATATTTATGCCCATAAGTTGAAGTTTATGTATTTCAATTACATTTAAAATTTCCATCCAATTTGATCACATAATGCCAATGTAAAATATGACATTTCAAGAAGAAACATGGATTGAAATGTCATATTTTACATTGGAGTTATGTGATCAAATTGGATGGAAAATGTACATGTAATTGAAATACATAAGATTTAACTTATGGGCTTAAATATTTTTTTGAGTGTAGATGGCCTCTTTGACTCCCCGTTTAAACCAGCGTTCCTCCCTATCAAGGAAGTGCACATCCTCATCCTTGAAAGAGTGGACACCGGCCTGTAGATAGTCTAGACTGGAGTCCTGGCCTAACGTGTTAGCTGTTGTGTGTTGTGCCATCCTCTTGGCCAGCGTTTGTTTGGTTTCCCTGATGTACATGTACAGATTAACTTGTAATTCTGCATAATGATAATTTTCCCAGTGCCAGCAGCCAGAATAAAATCAGTTGGCATGGCAGCCAATTGGATTTGAAAAAACTTACCCTTTATGTAGGTTTTCCTTTGCCGATTAACTCCAATTTATCATTAACAGTTAATCTTGAAAATGGCGTGGATAATAAATTAGCAACAATGTCCTCCTCACTAGTGGTAATGTTACTCGCAACTTCCATCGTGAACCAACAGGCTAGCTAGCTATAGTTTATCTGCGTCTCCCCCCCCCCCCAGCCGCTAGCTTATGATTAGTTTCCTCCCGCAGGGGGCAGAACTTGTCATAAAGTTAGCGATAAGAGAGCCCACCCATTTAGAGGGAAGATATGGTTGGTAAATGTTACTGTTATTTGAAATTACTCTCATTGAATTGCTATTGCTCAGACCTCTGTATATTTATAGCTGGACCACCAATCACAGAGCTGAAAGCATAGTATTTTCTTCTTAGCAACTGCAGAGGCAGCAAAATTCTGATAGGGAGACAAAGGGGCTTCTTCTATTTAAACCTCCACATTCCAACACAAACTGAATAGGCAGGTTTGAAAGGTTTATTTCCTCAGAAACATTTTGTTTAGATGTTGGTTGTCAAATCATGAATTGATAAAATAAAATTAGTACGGGTGAATTTTTAAATATATATATATATATATATATATATATATATATATATATATATATATATATATATTCAGAATATCTACAGGCCCTGACAATTCCCCCTCTGATGATTTAGCAGCCTAGAGTTTGATTAAACATTTATTGCATAATCAAACTGGGACCCAAAAATAACTAGTAAGCTATCTTTTTTATGTTTTGATTAATGCACATATCTGACACGCATCTGAATATTCTGAAATAGCTTGACGTTTGGAGTAAAGCATAAGTAGAGCCTTGAAGTTGTGAAGGGCTTGTTTGATGTTTGACTATTTCTTTAACAGCAGCAATAGGTTTTACTGCAAAATGTGATGAAAATTAATGACAATAATGTACAGATAATTGGCACCTTTAAAAAAAAAAATCACCTCCACGGCTGGCTGTGCATGCCCAGAGAAATGCACTCGCTTTACCAAGATTGTGTGATGGGTAATCACGTGATCATATTGCTTTCATATGTTAAAATTCATGAGCTGGATTCTGATGCCTATTTAGTGCATAAAGCATGGCATACTGTGCAGTCTGTGTAAGCAATCCAAAATTCAGCTGAAAGTGTTTTCCACTGTGTCTTGGAAATGATGAACCTTGTAGACACACTTTTACATGATGGAGTGAGTTCATATGTTCTGTGAGAGCATGCAAGACGATCGACCCTAAACAAAAACATAATCCCTGGGTTAATTTCTCTGAAATTAAATGGGAGTCTCTTGATAATTCGACATTTTCAGCAGCTATTTCCACCTGCTATCCCCTCTTTTAATAATTAGCGTGCCAGGTTTTGTTTGATCCTTTCAAATGATTCTGATCAATCAATTTTGTGTGTCCTTGATTTAGTGCGCCATGCCTTGCCAAAGTGTAGCATGGTACTGAACAAGTTGAAAATCACCAGTCAAAATGACACTAAAAGCTCTCATTTTGAAATTTTCCTGCAGTTGGCATGACCTCCACTCCAAGCCTATTCAGGGCCTTTTGTTTGGCTCTTTGTTTGGCTCGAGGCACTAATGGCAATCAAAGGGGACATGGTGGTCGTTCTCAGTCCTCAGCACTAATGACATTGGCACTGTGGTAGACAGACACTGCTCATCCAATTCACTGGCCTCCCAACACAAGTCCCACCGCAGTACACCAAGCCTGTGCTGTGTCTCATCAGAGGACTCCCATTTAGCCATTCTCTGTGATTTCCCTCTCAGGAAACAACCAAATCATTTTCTCATAGACATGCTCATTAGCTGACAGCCCATTCCCTGCCAGTTTCAACATTTGAATATTCCCGTGTGTGCCTCGGCAAACATTGGAGGTCTGATCGTTTCCAACCCAAAGCCAGAGCTGACGTGCCAGCAAAGCACTCCAAGGAACGGGATCTAGATGCCAAAAGCAATAAGCAGTGGTTAAAAAAAAAAGAAAAAAAATCATATCTCAACCGTTATGATGCCCAGTGACATGATGAGAATATGTTGGAATGTAATTAGACATTTGGTTAGATGTTTGCCGACATAAAAGGACAGAATATCAGATGAAACAATGAATATTTTGAATGTTAAGAATGTCAAAGAGTGGCCTGCATGTGTCTGCATGATTGTATTTGATGGGAATCTCGAAAAAATTAAGCACACAAGCGCACATGCATACACATTCATACATTCATATTCACACGCATGCCATCAGTTTCAGTGAGTTTTAATGCCTGAACTTGTTTTTTTTTTTTTACCTCCCTAATATGTTCTGCAGTAAATCTGCATTGTCTGTAGCTATTGAAATACAGAGAAAGAGAGATCAATATAATAGGTTTGGCACCTGGCCAAAACCATCCCTGACAATGTGCGAGGAAGGCATTTGAAATCATTGGTGCATATCCGTGCGTTTGGGGGATAAAAATAATTCCTCGCCTCTTTGCCAGGGAGCGTGAGGCACAATGCCCAGGTCTGAAGGGAAGGGTGCCACATGGGTCTGCAAATTGGCTCAGGCGATCAGACACGGGCATCTCATTTTGTGGAGAAGAGGATGGAGTGGTAGTATTGGTGTGTGTGTGTGTGTGTATGCGCGTGCGCGCGTGCACACGCGTGCGTGCATGAGTGGGGTGGGGTGGGGTGTGGGACAGGACATTTCAATGATTTCCCTAACCTGGCACTGTCCAAGATGTGGATGGCTGCACTGGAGAAGGATTGCAACGGGTTTATTTGGATGTTTGTTTCTTTATTGGAGAAAAAGAGAGCGAGTGGGGGGGGGGTGAGGCAGGGAGGAAGAGAGAAAAGGGAATTGAGTAAGAGAGAAGTGGGTGGGGGGTGGGTTGCTTTCTGTCATTGTAGCTCTCTTCATGACAACACAGACACAGGTCGGTTCTTTGAAACGGGCGTTTATTGCTTGGGCATGTCTTGTTTTTCTGATACATCCACGCCTTAGTCACACCGTGAGAACTATGTTTGTGAATGAACATAACATAAAATACATCAACAAATTATACAGTACATATCATGAAAACAAATGAAAATACAAAATGTCACTAAGTGCGAACATGAAACAAAGGCATTCTACAAGTAGAACAACATACCTCGCTGGCCGATTGTCATGAAAAGAGGTTCTTACGTCTTTTGAAGTCTTTCAAAAGTTTCTTTTGACTGTTTGCTTTGGCTTCAGACATCAATAATTTACTTTTAATGTAATGTATGCAGCACTTGAAAACTTTTTATTCTATGAAATAGTCTCCGCATGATTTGCCAGCAATGGCAGGAAATGCGTTTCTCCCATCGCAGATGTTAGGACCCAAGCGTTGTGTCAGGTTGCCCTTTATATGCCTGAGTGAGTGCCTGATTGTATTTTAACTGTAACAAATTTATTTACTATCCATCAAATCACATCAGATTTAAGTTTAACCTTAGATCAAATAAATTATTTATTTATTGTATGAAATTATGGAATCAATTATGAATCATGGACATAGAGCATTTATGCAACAGCACTTACACTCCCACCAAAATCACTCATTAACTTGGAATGTGGGATTTACTTTCAAACAAAGATTATGAAAGGAATCCATAAAATGGTTCAAGTCTGAATGGATGTGACCTTATGTATGTGACTTAGTTGGCCTCAAATAAGGTACCTCAAGTAAGTACCTTGTGACTAGGCCTTTCGAGGTGAACTGATCTAGTAAGTGGTTGTCCCTTATCAAGTGTAGCTTCAGCTTTCACACCATGCCGTCAGCACTATGGTGAGCTTCTATAACCCTGGCGAGCTTCCATTCGTTTCTTGGTGAGCTGTCATCTTGTAGAATCACAGTGTCATCTACTTGTGAATTTCGTGTTCTTAGCCATTTCTGTTGCTGTTGGAGGTTTAGCAGGTATTCCCGCTTCCATCTTTGCAATTCATTGGCTAAGAACTGCATTCTTCTCCACCTTTTGCAAAGATAAAGGTCTTCTTTGTAAAACTTTCCAGGACGGGGCAGTATAATTGATGATTTCATGGTTAGTACATGGTTGGGAGTGAGAGGTTCTGGACCAGTAGGATCGTGAAGATGTTCAACACTTAGTGGCCTGCTGTTGATTATGGCCATTGTTTCATAAAGAAATGTCCTCAGAGTTGTGGTGTCGACTCTGCCTGCAGACTTGTCGAGCATAGCAGTCAGGATGCTTCAGATCATTCGAATTTGGTGCTCTCAGACTCCACCCATATGGCTTGCTGATGGGACGTTCATAACGAATTCACAACCAATTGCTCGTTGATGTTCTTGATCCATTCCCTTGAGCAATATAGAAAACTCTCCTAGCACCCATGTAATTTGTTCCCTGATCGCATCTTAATTGGCGTACGGGTCCTCTGATAGCTACAAACGTTCGAAGCACATTCATGAAGGCATCTGTTGTCAAGTCATCTAGTGTTTCTACACTGCTCAAAAAAATAAAGGGAACACATAAGCAATGCAATGTAGCGCCAAGTCAATCACACTTTTGAGATATCAACCTGTCCAGTTAGGAAGCAACACTGATTTGTGAATCAATTTCGCCTGTTGGTAAATTGTCTAATTTCCACCAGGTGGAAATTAGACAATTTGCAAGACAACCCCTATAAAAGGAATGGATTTGCAGGTGGTGGCCACAGACCATTTGCCTGTCCTCATCTTTTCTGGCCAATCTTTGGTTAGTTTTTCATTTTGCTAGTGCCCTCACCACTAGAGGTGGCATGAGGCGGTATCTGCAACCTACAGAAGTTGCTCAGGTAGTGCAGCTCATCCAGGATGGCACATCAATGCGTGCTGTGGCAAGAAGATTTGATGTGTCTCCCAGCACAGTGTCCAGAGCATGGAGGAGGTACCAGGAGACAGGCCAGTACACCAGGAGACGTGGAGGGGGCCGCAGGAGGACAACAACCCCGCAGCAGGACCGCTATCTTCGCCTTTGTGCAAGGAGGAACAGGAGGAGCACTGCTGGAGCCCTACAAAATGACCTTCAACAGGCCACTAATGTGCAGGTTTCTGCTCAAGCAGTGAGAAACAGAATGCATGAGGATGGTATGAGGGCCCGACGTCCACAATTGGGGCCTGTGCTCACAGCCCAACACCGTGCAGCCCGATTGACCTTTGCCAGAGAACATCTTGGTTGGCAGATTCGCCATTGGCGCCCTGTGCTCTTCACAGATGAGAGCAGGTTCACACTGAACACATGTGACAGACGCGAGAGAGTCTGGAGACGCTGTGGAGAACGTTCTGCTGCCTGCAACATCCTCCAGCATGACCGGTTTGGCGGTGGGTCAGTGATGGTCTGGGGAGGCATATCCTTGGAGGGCCGCACAGACCTCTACGTGCTAGCCAGAGGTACCATGACTGCCATTAGGTACCGGGATGAGATCCTCAGACCCATTGTCAGACCATATGCTGGTGCAGTGGGCCCTGGGTTCCTGCTCATGCATGACAATGCTCGTACTCATGTGGCCAGAGTGTGTCAGCAGCTCCTGTATGTCGAGGGCATTGATGCTATGGACCTGCCTGCACGTTCCCCAGACCTAAATCCAATCGGGCACCTCTGGGACATCATGTCTCGTACCATCCGCCAACGCGATGTCGCACCACAGACTGTCCAGGAGTTGACCGATGCCCTGATCCAGGTCTGGGAGGAGATCCCTCAGGAGACCATCCGTCGTCTCATCAGGAGCATGCCCAGACGTTGTAGGGAGTGCATACAGGCACGTGGAGGCCACACACACTACTGAGCCTCATTTTGAATCGTCTTGAAGAATTTCCACAGAAGTTGGATCAGCCTATGTTCTCATTTTCCACTTTGATTTTGAGTATGATTCTGAATCCAGACCTTAATGGGCTAATGATTTTGATTTCCATTGATCATTCTTAGGTTATTTTGCTCTAAACACATTCCTCTGTCTAATAAATAAAGATTTTCAGCTGAAATATTTCATTCATCGAGGTCTATATTGTGTTTTTAGGTGTTCCCTTTATTTTTTTGAGCAGTATATATGCACTGCTCTAGAGCACAAGCAGGTAAACAACAATCCATATCGTTTTAATTCCTTCTTTCCTTTACAATGAAGGGGCCAAAAACAATCGAGACCACAGTAAGTAAAAGGGAGGGGATGTCTCGGTTCTCTCTTCTGTCAGATCTGCCATTTGGTGAACCTCTGTATTTCTTCTGTATCTCCTACATTTTACACACTTGCAAATGTGTGAGGAGACCACATTCCCACATCCTAAGGTCAATATTCCGTTTGCATGCAACTTGTTCATAGTAATGCCTCTTCCTTGGTGGTGTACACGCTCATGATGATGTTTGACAAGCAGGGCTGAAACATGAGATTTCTTTGGAAGTATTGCGGGATGTTTTATGTCATGGTGCAAAGCTAATTGGGATAGCTGTCCTCCCACCCTAAGGACATTGTTCTTGTCCAAGAAGGCATTCAACTGGTGTAACTTGTTTTGCTTGTTCAGGGTGTCTTCTTTCGGAAGCTTGATTTTCTGGATGTCTTCAGCAAAGGCTTCTTCTTGCACCAGCTTGATGATGAAGATTTCTGCTTCTCTTCTTTCTTCAAGGCTAGTTGCTTCATTCACTGCTGAAGTCCCTTGAATTCTCTGACAAATCTCTTGAGCTTAGCACCAGTCAGAAAATTTAGTGAAGCAGTTCACCATTAAATTAACTTCTTTCATCTTGACTGTGTGAACATGAGCTTTGCGAAGCTCAGGGTCAGTCATTTGTACTTCTCCCACCATTTCCACTTCACGTGGAAGATTCTGCTGCCAAAGAAATTCGGGTCCTTTAAACCAATTAGACTCTTTCAGCTGAACTGCACTTCGTTTATTGTCTGGGAGATTAGGTTTGTCCATCTTGAATGGAAGTGGAAGTTTGTAGTGGTTATCTTCCCTCTGCCTTATATTTTCTTTCACTCTGAACAAGAAGAGGTCTTCCTGAGAAACTGGGTTATCATTCGCAGTGAAATCTGTGAAATCAGATTCAAGAGTCTTGATTATGTCTGTTGGATTGATCTCTTTGACTTGAGTTTTGCACACGAAGTGTACATCTCTCTTTAGCTCAACTGATGGCTGCACAGAAGGTGTTACTTGTTGCACTATGATTCTGTGACTGGTTCCTATTGCATCACCATAGCCACTTGCTGGATTCATGTAGCCAACGATGCTCCAGCCAAGATTAGTTTGCTGTGCATACGGATGATTTCCTTCACCGGACAGGATCTCCCTTAGAAGAAGGGCTTATTGGCAGTTATAGCCGATCAGAAGGCCTACTTCATAATCCAATGGTGGTGGAATCTTGTCTGCCAATTGTTCCAGATGAGGCCATTTTAGAGCCGTTTCAGAAGTTGGGATGTGCAACCTGTCTGCTGGAATGAACTCTCGTGTGAAAATGGATGGCAATGGAATCCTTTTCTCTACGTTGTGTCCTCTCACTTGTAGATTTGACAGTTTCTGACAAGGTATGACTGTTGACCTTGCAGACATTGTGGATAGCCACAAACTGCATTCTCTTTGTTTGTGTTGAGGTCTTGGGCCACTTCATCTAGGATGAATGTCGTATCGCTCTGCGTATCTGACAGCACGTAGACAAGAGCTTCTTGATCTGGCTGTTTTGTGGATGAGCCCCAGACTGGTAAGATTGAGGACGTTTGTGTGCTTAGGCCTTCTTGTATAACTCTGTTGGTAGTTGCTGTTGCAGCCATTTCTTGGGTGTCTGCTTTACCCTTCGAGTTGTCGTCTCCTTTCATAGGTGTCGACCTTTGGTGTTCTTTGAACTTGCAAACATATCGGGTGTCTTTTTTGACACTTTTCGCATGTGCTCTTGTTATTACACCTTCTTGAGTGATGACCAGTCTTCAAACAGCTCGATGGTGTTTTAAGCCCCCAACCTACTCTTCAAGGCAGCGCTGCATGGAAGGCACTCCCCACCCCCTACAGTTCAGCCAATCACAGCACTGGCACTAACCCTAACCAGTGCTGTGATTGGATGAAACTGTTGGGGGTGGGAGTGCCTTCCATGCAGTGCTGCCTGGAAGAGTATGTTGGGGGCTTAAAACATCATCGAAGCTTCAAACATCCAAAGCAAAGCTTCTCTGCATGCACAAACTTGACACGATCTTGAACTGTCTTTTCACTGAACCTTTTGCACTTGGCGAGGACACGTTGTTCTTCTGCAGAACACGCATGATGGGATGTTAGTCTGTGTTGTGTTTGTGCAGTGTCTTTGCTTGAATGGGCTGGCTTCGTAGATGCTTTGGTTTCTCACTTTCCACACTCTTGAGCGCTTGTATTGAGGATATGGGATCTCAAGCAAGATCTGCTTCCTTTGATAGGAAGTCTACAAACTCTATGAATGGTGGGTACCCAGCGTTTGCTTGTCTAACCTCCATCGCTTTGTGGTTCCATCTGGATACCAACCAATCTGGCAATTTCAGTGGAATTTTTGGACTCTCATTGCAGTCATTGAGAACTTCCAATGTCTTAATGTGGGGCATTGCGGTCTCGCAGCTCTTGAGGAAGTCTGCAAATTCTCTTAGTTCACAACCATATTTAGAGCTTATTTTTGGGCATCCATGCAGCTTGTCTCTGAAGGACTTCCCAATAATAAATGGGTCTCCGAAACGTTTTTCCAACAGCTGACAGGCTGAGTCGTATGCTGTTTTGGTGCCAAGTAGGAAAAATCCTTCAACAGCTTTCTTTGCGGCGTCACCAAAGTACTTTCTTGGGTAATGCAGTTTTTCATTCTTTGGGATGTTTTTCCTGTCTATCAGTGTTTCAAAAGATAGTCACCAATCTTTGAATTTCAAAGGATCTCCGGTGAATAATGCAGGCTCTGGTGTTAGACGACGATTGGCACTTATAGCTTCTGCTAGTATGTTGACCAAATCAGAGCTGTTCTGCACTTGAGGCATGGGAATCAAAGTTGGTGGAGCTTGAGGTACCAGTTGCAGACTTTGAGGACTAGGAGCTTGACTTGTAACTGGTAGAGATTGAGGAATGAATGGGGGACTTGATGCATGGAGAGCTTGGGTTGTGACTGGCAGAGATTGAGGAATAACTGGAGGAATTGTGAGGTTAAGAACTTGGAAGTTCTCCTGCTGGTTCAACATCATGCACCAAATTGATTGGTTCAAATTTATCTTCGACTTGATCGTAGACCTTTACTCGAGCTCTTGCAGCGATCAACTTCTTCACTTCTTCTAGGCGTTTAAGCTTTTTACACTTGTCTTGCATTGCTTACTGTCTAGCTAGGTCCTCAGATTCAAACTGTGCCAGCCGTTGTTTATCTTCAGCCTCTAGCCTTTATAGTTCTGTCGCTTCCCTTTCTTGTTCATCCAACACTGCCATAACTTCCTGGGATGCGGCAGCTTCAGCTGCAGCCTCCTTTCTATTGACTGAGTGGACACTAGAGTGGGTAGAACCACATTTTGATTGATGAGACAGTGGCCTTGATAAAGAACTTGAGTCTAGGATCGATCCAACATCAGGCCAATGTTCTTCCTCTTCATCTGTTGTATGCCCTTCAAGTTGCCTTTCTGCCTTTTGAATAATAAATGCTGAAAGTGATATGCACGTGTCAACTCTGCGCTGCTGGTCTGGTTCAGAAGTTTGCATTCGATGTAACTCTTCATAAATGACCTTTACACCAGAACAGGTGCTTTCCATATTCTCATTCAGCTCATTCAAATCGTCCTCAGAGACCTCTTCAGTCAATATTTCCTTACCTATTCTTGCACGATACCCCCATTTCTCATTCATGATTCTGTACCGACATTGTACGCTCTTCAGCCTTTCTTCTCGAAGTTCTTTTCCCTTTTTTGTTAGGGTTCGGGTTCTTTAACTTCTATGTAGCCTTTCCACTTCTTTTGCAGATCTGGTGTCAGTAGCTTCAGGTTGAGCAGGTGGTTTGGCATTTTTACGGCAGGTATCAGTGCTTGTGTCAGACATCTTAAAATAACTTGAATGGCTATGAAATGTGTGTAACTATTGAGCTTGAATTTGATTTCTATTTGGCTATGTATAAATGTAAGCTACAGTAGGCCTAAGTATGAGTAGCCAGGAAGGTTATTAATAACTATGAATTCCTTGACAACTGTGTGAAGGCTATGTGGGAAGCCTACTTTTCTAAATATAGACTTCAATATTGCATCAAGATAACTACCATTATTTACCTTAGCTAGACTTCAAGTTGATTTCAATTTCAAAACAAAAAATAAGAAGATTGGGAATTACTTTGGCAAAAATATGCAAGTATAAACCTTAATTGCAGAGGGAATATACTTAGAAATTCATTAAATCACTTATCATTTATATAAGAAAGGTTTTCACATCAATGGTAAACTTCACTTAAGTTGCCTTTTAAGCTAGGTTATTTTTCATAAAACACAACATTTTCACAAATCTTCAATTAATAATAATAATTAATAATCAATTTATAATAACGTCATTTTCTTTAACCTTTACTAAAAACGTGTTCACTTGCATATGGGCTTACGTTGCTATTATACCTTGCTTAAGGGGTGGCGCTCCCATTTAAACCTTGTCATGTAACAACCACGAACACCAGCACATTAGATTTATCCCCAAACATGTAGGCTAAGCAGAGTATGCAAGGTTAATAGACCTGAGTCCTTAGTTGCAATTTCCAAGTCGAACCACTTCTCACACCACCTTAACTTAACGGCTGTGGTAGAGCACTTCTTGGGTTTGGCATGAAAAGTTGCGCTTTCAACACAGTCTAATCACCATTACTTGCAGTCGCTATGCCAACAATGCGTTATGGGCTTTGCTTATCTGATATGCTGGATCTTCGTCGCGTCGCTACGCGCTGCAGTCTTATAGTCTCTCCTACCCGTATTGAGCAGGCGAATTCTCCCTGTAGCTCGCTTCACGACAACAGACACAGGTCGGTTCTTAGAAACGGGCGTTTACTGCTTGGGCACGTCTTGTTTTTCTGATACATCCACACCTTAGTCACGCCGAAAGAACTATAATTGTGAATGAAAATAATATAAAATACATAAACAAATTATACAGTACATATCATGAAAACGAATGAAAATACAAAATGGCGCTGAGTGCGAACATTACACAGGCATTTTACAAGTAGAACAAAATACCTCGTTGGCCGCTTACGTCCCTGGGAGTCTTTCGAAAGTTTATTTTGACTGTCTGCTTTGACTTCAGACGTCAATAATTTACCTTTAATGTAATATATGCAGCACTTGAAAACTTTTTATTCTATGAAATATTCTCCGCATGGTTCGCAAGCAATGGTAGGAAATGCATTTCTCTCATCGCAGATGTTAGGACCCAAGCGTTGTGTCAGGCTGCCCTTTATATGCCTGAGCGTGTGCCATATTGTATTTTAACTGTAACAAATTAATTTACTATCCATCAAATCACATCAGATTTAAGTTTTAACCTTACATCAAAGAAATTATCTATTTATTGTATGAAATTATGGAATCAATTATGAATCATGAACATAGAGCATTTATGCAACAGCACTTACAGTCATCAGCGCAGACAGAGGCAATTCAGAAGAGACGGGCGTTTAAAAACAAATTGTCTCATTCGGATGAACTTGAAACCAATTTCTTTACATTTGCAAACATTTACTGATGAAGTTTAGGGCCCCATATGATCCAGCAAGCCATCTTTATGGCTATACACGTTTAGACATCGGAAAACTAATTTATTTTTGCAGGGGCTGATTGACAGTATTAACCTCTGGCACGGTGTCAAGTTTAATGTCAACCATTTTGCCACGTGGCAATTATAGACATGCAGGGAATGTCAGATTTAAACACTCAATAATATTTGAGGAGTAAATTGCATGCACACATGGAAGATACACAGATACACATGAGGATGCTTAAGGGCAGGTACGGAGAGGTACCTCTGCAGACGTACAGCGAAAATCCCAACCCATGTCAGTGTGCACGGACGCACGCACGCACGCACGCACGCACGCACACACGTGTGGATGCCTACCTGCTTTCATAGTCAAAACAGGTACAGTACGTTAGAGCTTATATGCATGTATGGGTATGCGAATGCACACACCAGTGCACTCCCAAAGCATCCCTTCATAGCGGTGTTTGGCACCCTACAGACCAGGCTGCTGCTGACGAAGTCTCAGCAGGAGCGCTAGATTAAAAATGACAATCACTCGGGGTGCACGGCAAACACCACAGGAAACGCAGGTGCCTTTGTTAAGAGACACCCAGTGCTCTAAAGGGCCTAATTATCTGCTGTTATTTTGGCAGTTATCGGGCACAGAATAACTCCCCTGCTCGGCTTCAGAATCACACAGCCAAAAATTACTCACTTGCTCACAGTGAGGTATTACATTACAGTGCCGACAAGGTATGCATAATATACACGTCGTGTCTGGATTTCACAACCAGTTTTCACAATAAGATGTTGACTTGATTCCTGTTTTTTGGTTTGGAAGAGGACTTTACCTTCATTACAATAACTGTCTCTATAATTCTAAATGCCGTGGTTATAATTTGAATGCGAGAAAGCTACAAAAACAACAAAAAATAAGAGGGTCAGAATTAAGATGCGAAAACTGACAAGAAAACTTTATTTTAAGGATATCTGATGAAACAATGACGATTTAACAGATTTTGGATGATGGAGAACATGGCTGTAAAGGCAAGTTAATGCTTAGCTTTTACTCCATGCTCTGGGGCTAGGTGGCACTGTTGGGCATGCTTCCAGACACACACACACACACACACACACACACACACACACACACACACACACACACACACACACACACACACAAGCGCCTCTGAGCTCAAGAACAGATAATTGGACAGTTTTATGGAGGATATGAACTCTGAAGGGGAACTTAAGCCATCTCATCACCGGCATTCAGCGTATGCGATTCATACGCATAAATACAAATAAAATATATTTTCCGCAGAACAAAGAGCACTTCCTGAAAAGGAAGTAGTTCGACAAAACATCCGAGCACTTCTGAAATTGAACTGCAGATTAGGGGGGGGGGTGAAAGACCTCAGGTAGAGGACTCTAAAGATAATCTTTGCCTCGGAAGAGGCCATAAAAACCAGACGGAGTCAGAGATTAGGCATCATAATTCACAGATTCACAGATTCCGTGTTGCTTTTTTGTAACCGTAGAAAAGAATAGCAACAATAAATTGCTCTGCTCTAATGGCAGTGTATGCCTCTGTGTGTGTGTGTGTGTGTGTGTGTGTGTGTGTGTGTGTGTGTGTGTGTGTGTGTGTGTGTGTGTGTGTGTGCATGTGTGCAATGAACATGCATATATGCATGTACCCGTATTTGTATTTTTGAGTGTATATATAGGCTCCAGCATCCCTGCGACCCTAAGAGCAGGATAAGCGGTTTGGATAATGGATGGCTGGCTGGATGGCTGGATGGATGGATGTACAGAAGTGTTTCCAAGCGTTTACAGTCCTAATGTAACCAGCATGTTCTGCAAAACCCTGGCATCTAAAGCACATACGACCATACGTTTAAACGCTCCAAAGTCTGCATCACATTAAACGTAACGAAAACGAAACACTTATTTCATTGCAGGTTTTTCAAGATGTATTTGAAATACTCCCATTTTTTTCTCCCAAGGTGCAGTATTTATGTAATTGACGTCAATGCATACTTGCATACCTTCATAATCTTTACTCTTACATCTTTCTGCCAAGCTCTTCTCCTGCTGTAGCCGCTAACGTAACCGGCTCTATATAATATGCAGATAATGGTGCATTAGCGTGGATTCTCCATGTCGCCCCTGCTGCATTACAGTGGATCACACGACACGGCCTTGCCCTGCAGGAATACAAGCCCCTTGTAATTGAAATGAATAAGAGAGGGAGGAACAAGCCTACTGAGAGCCCAACTTTCTCCCTCTCCCTCTCCCTCTCCCTCTCCCTCTCCCCCCCCCCCCCCCCTCTCTCTCTCGTCATTGTATTCTTTGGGGATCCAGCCTTTAGCTGGCACTACCAGTCTCGCTAGCTCTGTCACGGGGGCTGAGGAACGTCTGTGTGCCTGATCGGAAGTGGCACGGTCGCGGAGAGGAGCTCTCAGCGTGGGGCGGAGGAATGGGGACAGTCCCCTACGGTCTCTCACTCCCTCTCCGAGTGTGCAAATGCATCTCTATCTCTTATGATCTCTCCCTCTCCTTCTGTCTCTGCCTTTTCCCGCTCTATGATCTCCCTCTTCCTGTTTCCCCACCCACTCTATCATCACTCTCTCACTCCCTCCGTCTTGTTCTCTCCCTCCCTCTCCCTCTCTCTCTCTCCCTCTCTCCCTCTCTCTCGCTCTCCCCCCATAGCCCGTACTTTCTTCATCTTAATCCCTTTTCCTCCCTGGGTTTCTCTATCTGTGTCTTTTTCTTTTCTTTGTTCTTTTTTTTTTTTGAGAAGCGAATTTTAGATTCAGGAGGGGAGAGAAAGTAGTCCTGCTGGTGGTGTTGCAGAACTGCACCTGTTAAAAACTTACTGCAATTTGTAGAAAAAGAAATCCACATCTTGCACTTGAATTCTATGTGCGTGTTTTGCACACACACACACCCACCCACCCACACACACATTCATGCAAATGCAGATGCACACTTCCAATTATTCTCACTGCGACGTTTTTTTTACTTGCTGAAGTTTTCAATATTTCACAATGACAATTGTTTAGAGTTTCAGTTTCACAGTGGCTGTTTTCATTGCTGCTCAGCTTGACTCAGTTGGACGGGGTTTCTGCAAAATAAAATATATACAGCACCATTATGTACCTGGAGCACACACGATGCAGCTCTAGCCCCCTTCTCCAAAGCCTCTCCTCGCCTCTTTACACTTTATCCATCTGTGGGGGCAATTATGTGCCCCATTTTCAATGCTCCTTATCCAAGTGTACCCCCATGCACGCAGGCACACACACACACACACACACACACACACACACACACACACTCAGAGAGAGAGAGAGGGAGAGAGAGAGAGAGAGAGAGAGAGAGAGAGAGAGAGAGAGAGAGAGAGAGAGAGAGAGAGAGAGAGAGAGAGAGAGAGAGAGAGAGAAACACCAAAACCACATTTACCCGTCAACACACCTGCATCCCCCATGTTCTGCCAATCCCACAATGCCCTCCGCCTGCCGGCCTACAATGACCCTGGTTCCTGTGAGAGCGGATTATTGTTCTTATCTCAGCCATCTCTTTCTCTCTTGCTCTCTCTCTCTCTCTTTCCCTCTCTCCCTCAGTCACTCTGTCTCTGTCTCTGTCTCTCTCTACCCCCCCCCACTTTGGTGGCATACACATTATTTATTTTATGACTGAGGACTCAATTTGAATTCCCCTTCTCCATCACTCACACACCACACAATGGCTTTCTCCTTATCTACTGGAGAGTCCTTTTTACAACACATCAGGGCACAGTAGCACAGCAATAAATTCCACTGTTTCGGTATTGTTACCCATCACAACTAGCGGTTTAAATTCACCAGGACTGGAAAAGTGGCTATAAAAAAATGATTACAGTTTGCTCCAGGTTGTGTCCGTACAATGCCTGTAAACCAGCGAGGCCTCGCTCTAACTTTCACTCTTCTTCATGCAAGTTTTGTAATTATTTCGTAGGGAAGAAACAGCCAAATATACATATATTTTTGTGTCCTGTTTTTTTTTGGTCCCCGGATGTTATTTAATAGCAGACTTTGTAACTCTCTTTGAGCAGAGGACAAGACTTGCGTACCTTTGTCAGGGTGACATTGGTGACCATGTCCAGCGGTCCAATTACCCATGTCCAAATATGGTGTGCAAAAGCAAAGGCCGGAGCGGCGGCACACACGGCGTTTCCTACTCCCCCCAATTATGACTGCATAAGCAGATTGTGTGGAACATCAAACTGGGATGTGATGGCTTGTGTGCGGGCTGCCTCCAGCAGAGTGCTCCTTCTTTCCTATCATTTGATCTCGCATTGTAATCCCAGGTGTTTTGAATAATTTATGGGATACAGCTTCTCGTTAAACAATAATTTATATGTGTCTATTAGAATTGATTCCACAGGAATGCATGTCTAAATAATGAGAGGATGCGCCGCATCTATTCTCCGAGACAAAACACAGAGAGAGACAATGCAGCACAAATATCTATAATGATATGTGTAATTTATAATTATACAATTTGAACATTATAAATAATACCAGTAAATACCCTATTTTTACAACGGGCAATATATAGATCGTCCTCGTGTCATTGGGTTGTCGTCATTAGTTGGCTTTAATGTTGCTAAAAACGCCTTTGTAGAATGAAGGGAAAAGTAGAAGAGCTGGTGGGAATCTGGATGTGACAAGAGGTCAAGGGTCACATCTCTGCACGTTGAAGAATGCAATGCAGTGTCGTGCCCTTTCAGCTGCGATGCGATACGATAGATATATTTTCCTATTCACATCCACTTATCAATGTGCGAGAGAGAAGCACATTCATGCATGATATATGTATTGTTAATGCAAAAGGCTTGTTCCGCCCAGTGCCGATGCCTTCAGAGAAATGATGCAACCTACCCCTTCAGGGCCACAACCATCACAATGCTCACCGGAGGAGAAGATGGAGGCGGGGGGGGGGGGTCATGCTACACATTCTGAGAACATATATGCTACAATTAACATAAATTCAACTTCAAGTTGATATACAAATATAAAAAAGGCGACGCGCTCAGAAGGTGTTGAAGATAGAGCAGAATTGCAAGGATTTGTTTTTTTTTGGGGTGGGTGGGGGGGTGAAGTGCTTCTGGCAAATCTCCACCAACTAACAAAAGCCGTGTTAACACGTTAGCAGTTAGAGACCTCAAACCCGAGCCGAAGGCTGACAAAGACGCTTCCTTCACGGTTTGCGTAGCGGTGTCAACAGCCGCGCGGGGCGGCGTGGCGGTTCGGGAGGAGATAGTGGCAGCTCACGTGCAACAGCGCGAAGAAACTTTTGCCGGGCCCTCGCTCTGAAAGAGGAAGTTTGCTATTTTTATTTATTTATTTTATACAGGAAGTGCCAGGAACCAATTATCAAGAAGTGTGACATTGTCAGAAGTCTCCTGGTTTTGTCAAGTCTTCTGACACCCTGCTGGTGTTGTTCTCTGAGAACAAAAAAGAGAGAGAGAGAGAGAGAGAGAGAGAGAGAGAGAGAGAGAGAGAGAGAGAGAGAGAGAGAGAGAGAGAAGCGAGCTGTTGAGATATTTTCCCCCCCAAACGGAAAGGAAAAGAGAAAGAAGACTACATTTGTGAGTAGCTAAAGGGTTGTATTTAACTTGGCCGATACATTTTAATCATCTTTTTTTTAAGGCTCTCCGATAAGCGTTTCATATTGTTGTGTGAATCCTCTCCCTTCTCTGAATTTATTTGTCTTTTTTTTGCAGCTCCTTGAACGGAAATAACTGACATTAAAACACGTAAACGTCCCTCATTAGCGACAGCGTTCTGGATGTCGCCGCCATCGCGTGGAAATCAGAAAAATAAGATGATAAAAGGTAGATTAGCATTTGAGAACTGCCTGCATCTATAGCGCATCATTCTGCTTCAAAGAAGAAAAAGATAAATGATGATGCCATTAAAAGTGAACTAATTAAGGAATGCTTCTTTTAAAAACTCATTAACTGCACCCTCATTTACATAATGATGCATATTAATTAAGTTTTAATGAATCTGAGCTTCCATCAAGTCTCCTCTCCATGGCGGTGGCGCCATCTCTACAAATGAATAAACACTTCTCTTAAGTATATTTCTCCCTGCAAACGGGAAATGGGTTTTAAACAATAGAAACAAACAAACAAAAGCGGTCAATCTCGGCGGCGCGGGGAAACACATAATTCAAGGTCAAATTTCAACAACAAAATCTACTTAAGCCTCTCGTTGGTCAAAATTCGTATGTATTGAAAAGCATATGAGGGAGAAAGGAGCTTTTCTTTTGGAGTTTCTGAGATAACCATTTATTCCAGTTTGTGTCTTTAACCAGAGAAATGCTAAAGTGGCAGGCTATGGTCTGCTTTTAATGAGATGCATTTTAAATTAGAGCGCACCTCTCACATTGCCAGCTGGTGCCTGTTCAGGTGCTCTTGTGCAATAAATGACGGAATGCACACGCACACACACACACACGCACGCACACACGCACGCACGCACGCACGCACACTACCCTCCTTACCCCCTTCCCCTTCCTTCCCCTTTTCCTTTCCGTATGACATAAAGCCTCCTTAGACATCAGCTTTCACAAAGACATTTTGCTTCCAGATACCCAGCAGCAGATTGGTGTGGGCTCTAAATGACTTATGTTAATCTTATTTTACACCGTGATATGGTGAAGTTATTCTTCTTTTTTTTTCTTCTTCTTTTTTTTGTAATTAACCAGAAGAGGTTGAGACACAGAATGGATAACTACAACTTCTCCGGTATGTCTCCAATATAAAATGAGTAGATTTTTGACCCGAGCGAGACGAAATCACTTGAACTTGGATTCAGATGTGTAGAAATGCTTGAGAGACCTCTATTCCACGGAGGCATGACATGTGTGCCATGGTTGGATGGCCCAGACAGTCTCGAGAATTGAACTGGTCTTTTTAGAAATGTAATTCACAATTACGTCTCTGCTGAGATGTGTCAATCATCAGCCTTTAAATCCCTCGCTGTGTTCTTGCTGTGCAGAAGCTGCAAGGGAACAGGCTTCCTCCGGCCCCATACTAGATCTACCCCACTGGATTCACACTCATCGCTGAAGTTTTCCACTCCGCTCGCACTCTTCCTGACCGAAACGTCCATCATGCAGAGACTCCAATATGCTAAACAAGAGGCAGCTATAATGCAGAAGTACCTCCACAACCACCACCGCTACAAGTTAGTAAAACACATTGTTTGTGTCCCAAAAGTACACACACACACATCATTATTTGTTTGTTCATTTATGTGCCCTTGCATTTCTCCAGCTCAGCTCCCCTCATATGGCTGACAGGCGGACAGACAGGCATGCATTCAGGCAGATGAGCCGGAGAGGTGAAAGGTCATGACAATCAGATGATTGCAACCAGAGAGGGAGAGTGTGTAGCCTTGTAGGGAGAATGGGGGGAGGGGGGGAGCAGATGCCCGTTAATTAGGGGAAATGTGACGGACAAGATTTGATCAGCGAGGGGTATGGTTGCCTCCTGCAGCATGGCAGCTGTTGCGAGGGGGATGCCGGCGGGGCTGGTGTGTGTGTGTGTGTGTGTGTGTGTGTGTGTGTGTGTGTGTGTGTGTGCATGTGTGTGCGTGTGCGTGCGTGCGTGTGTTCGTGTCCCCACAGGGCACCGCCACACTTCACAGACGTGCCGGGAACCGTCCGCAGGCCGATGCAGCGCCCTGTGGAGAGGAACTATTTACAGCACAATACAATCCAAGTCATTAAACTCTCAGATGAAGTTGTATTTGTTGACTCGCACAGGAAAACTTGGAGGGGGGATAGAGTTCTATGCAAAAAGTGGATTCCTCCCGCGTTTTGGCTATAAATGTATCGCACAGGCTGGGCCTCACTGTTTTCTATTTCATGTCTTCTTCTTCTTCTTCTTCTTCTTCTTCTTCTTCTTTTGGCTTGTTCCCTGTTTCTCAGGGGTTGCCACAGCGGGATTTTATAGTTTCCATTGGTACCCCACTAGGGCAAAGCACCAATGGCGGTCGTTGTCAACCCGGGCCTCGACCGATCCAGTATGGTCTTGTCAATCCGCATAATGATTTGGCAAAATTTTACATCGGCTGTACTTTCTGACACAACCACTAACCCTATTGACCCTTTGGAATAACCATATACGTATATGTGTGTGTGTTTGTGTGTGTTTATATATGTGTGTGTGTGTATATACATGTATATGTGTATATGTATATGTGTATATATGTGTGTGTGTGTATATTATGTATGCATATGTTATGTATGTGGGGCTAGCCTATGGACTATGTTTTCTATTTCATGCAGTGTGCAATTATTAGTTTGCAAAACTGAGAAATTACCCATCAGTCAACCAACTAAAGAATGTAATCAAAAGTTAATTTTAGTTACCATGATGATGTTTTCTGTGCATGTTTCATTCAAGCATTTGAATCGGACGACGGCTGCATTGATTGATGCTTTTATTATTGTACGGCATTGCCAAATATTCAGCAAAAAAGACTAAATTTTCCTGTCAAACCTTATTACATCAATTTTCAAAATATTTTCTTAACAGCTGAAGCGCCGTCTCAGAAATTTGCTTCCCCAACAAAGTGTGCCACACAAATATTCTCCCGGTGAAGGTACTTCCGCGTCAACCTCACTATCCGGATACTTTGGAGAAAGAGTTTGTCAACATCATTCCCAATAAACTTTTGACATACATTTCTCCAAAATGATTTAGGGGTACATGTCATTTTCCAGATGACTTACCTCTGAGCCCCATTTCCGCCTTTGAAAACCACTGGATTGTGTAATAACAGCGTTTCGCTGCTGGCCTCTTTGTAATTGTTCATTCTGTCTGTGAAACATAAATATCCACTCTCTGTCACTCCTGTCCTCTTGTTGGAGAGACGCTGGAGTTTCACCCGGGAGGAGTAACTTCTCTCTAACGATGTCTTTATATGTCTGTCTGTCTCTTATCCTGTCTGCCGGGCCACACTATACTTCCCTGCCAGGCCTTGGACCCGCCTGCCTTACCTGCTTGTTTGTTTGTGGATGTTTGGATATGTGTTTTTGGTTTTTTTTTTCCCCAAGGTCTTCCACTCATTTTAATGCCTCGGTTTCAGAAATATAATTAGCACGCTGAGAGAAGATGACTTAACACAACAACTGACAGTGATGCAAGTATTGATAAACTAATTCAACAATATTGTGAGCTTTCAGCGTTTCTAAAGATATATTCCACAGCAATGCTCAAACTCACAGTGGGAGTTGTTTTTTTTTTGGTTTTTTTTTACTAAACCTCAACAAGTTTTGTACGAAATCACACTCAAGTAGGAAAGAACCAAAATTGCATTCAGGCACTCGCTACCTTCTGATGATGGGTTTGAAACACTAACGGGAGGGGGAAAAAAGTGCATGTTCCAGACTGGTGTGATTTGAATTTGTCTCAATGCCCATTTGGCGTAGTCCTTCACAAATATGACGGTGGGTCATTATCAGCTCCAGTTTTGGGAAAAGCTCTTTTGATACACAGCAATGAAACTTGCATCTCTTCATGGGGCATTACTTGAATGAAGATATATATATATATATATATATATATATATATGTGTGTGTGTGTGTGTGTGTGCGTGTGTGTATGTATGTATGTGTATATATATACATATATACATATATACACACACATATATATATATATATCAATACAGATGAAGGAAAAAAAGCTTTAATTCATAGGAGTGCAAGCCTGTTTCATGCATCGTGCACTCATCAGCTGCTAATGTCTATATACATACATACATATATACATACATACATACATTCATACATACATACATGCATGCATGCATGCATGATAAGAACTATACACACACACATACATACATATACATTTAAATATATACACACATACATATAAAAATATGTATGTGTGTATGTATGTATGTAAACAATACAAACATGCATGCCTACACACACACACACACACACACACACACACACACACACACACATATATATATATGAGGAGTGTATGCCGTTTCATATATATATATATATATATATATAAATATATATATAACTTCCCTCTATCGATACACACACACACACACACACATATATGTATGTGTGTGTGTATGTGTGTGTGTGTGTGTGTGTGTGTGTGTGTGTGTGTGTGTGTGTGTGAAACTGCCTACACTCTTATTTTCCCAAGTATGAAACTTTAAAAACAAAGGGATATGTGCTAAAGAAAGACTTCGGCAGGGGTACACGTAAAAACTTCAAAAAAACCCCCCCAAAAAACAAAACAAAACTATAGGAGTTATGAAGTTACTTTCCACTTCTTAAAACACCAAGAAGTGGAAAGTCCCGCTCGTCTGAAGTATGTTGGCGAAGCCGCTTATGCAGTGTGTATCACGTTGAACGCATGAATGTAGGTGTGAGAGCGTTTGCTGTAATCACATGCTTCAACCCATAGCCTCTTTTGATCACGTGTAATGTTTATATTTTCTATGTTGAGTTTACCATCTCATCAAAAGGGTTGCCGCTGCTTTCTTTCAAGTGGCAGACTACGGCGCGCACATACCACCATCACCTATTAAAACTCATTTTTCTTTAATCAATTGTTAAATGTCATAGGCAATCATCATTTAACACAGACTTCCCGTGCGATTCTTTTTAATCTGGCTTTAAATAGGGCAGCCCTGTCTATCACTACAGTTTCTCCTGTACACCAGAGACGTAAAGGTGTTTCAACAATAGCTTGTAAAAAAAACCCAAAAAAAACAAAGAGGCACTTTTCCCCCCCCCCCATCTCAAATCCCCGCAGAGAACACCAAAGGTATGAAAAGTGAAGAAAGGAGGAAATAAATCCAGGCAATGATGAATAATTTGAATGTAGAAATGAAGCTGTTTCAGGAGTGAGTGAGATACCGCACAAGGAGCAGCCATGGGGAGCGTACAATTAGGTCACCCAAAATAAAACGCTATCCTCCAGTAACTCTTTCTTGGAGTTGTCAAATTCAATATATTTCAATGCCAACAGAATTTTTGATTTTTTTTGCCTGTGAAGTGAGACAGTGGAGAGAGAGAGAGAGAGAGAGAGAGAGAGAGAGAGAGAGAGAGAGAGAGAGAGAGAGAGAGAGAGAGAAGGACTACGTTAAAAAAAACAGTTCAGGCCTACGCTTCATAATTTATGTAAAAACAGGATTTAAAGTCAAACTGTCTTGACAGCGGGGGCAACACCCATAGCCACGTTGGCTGGTGTGTATTGACAATCACTGTGCACGGCTGTAGACGGGATCCATAATAGGGAGAAAAATAGTGAAAAATGCTCAGTTCTCTGACTGTACATTAAATTTAATGACACCATTATGGAGCTCACCTATGGGGACACACACACACACACACACACACACACGCACACACACACATGCATGCCCCGCCATCCACCCTCCTACCGGTGCAGGGTGACAAAACTTTGGAGGGGGAAAAAGTTTACAAAGCATCAGTGCAGTGACAAAAAGTCAACAAAGAACCCCAGCCACACGGCATCACTCTCTCTCTCTCTCTCTCTCTCTCTCTCTCTCTCTCTCTCTCTCTCTCTCTCTCTCTCTCTCTCTCTCTCTCTCTCTCTCACTCTCTCTCTCTCTCTCTCTCTCTCTCTCTCTCTCTCTCTCTCTCTCTCTCTCTCTCTCTCTCTCTCTCTCTCTCTCTCTCTCTCTCTCTCAAAAGTCTCCTCTCTCTCTCTCTCTCTCTCTCTCTCTCTCGCTCGCCCTCTCTCTCTCTCAAAAGTCTCCTCTCTCTCTCTCTCTCTCTCTCTCTCTCTCTCTCTCTCTCTCTCTCTCTCTCTCTCTCTCTCGCTCGCCCTCTCTCTCTCTCAAAAGTCTCCTCTCTCTCTCCGACACCCAACTGGAAGGGAAGCTTCCAGAGCACGGCGTAGCACGTCTCCAGGTGACAGATATGTCACACCACCTAAAACCCTGTGGCACAATTATACCTCTGTCACTCTGAAGGGAGAGGAGGAGGAGGAGGAGGAGGAGGAGGAGGAGGAAGGTGTGTGTGTGTGTGTGGGGGGGGGTTGAGTGCGTGAATGAGTGAGAGGAAGAGTGGAAGGAGGGAAGCGTGGCCGCGGTGGATGCTTTACTCCTGGCTTATTCAAAGAGACAGCCCAAGGGATGCCTCCCGCTCCTTTTAACAAAGCACTTCTTCATTTTTTTCCCCCACTCTTTTAATTTTTTTCCCCCCTTCCTTGAATATTGCTGGGTGCGCTCCAGTCAAATCCACTGGGCCTCCTTCTTCCCCTCAGCCATTTGAGGATGCCTCAGAAACTTTTTCTCGCAGACACCGGGCCCGTTTCGCCGCCAATGTTTCAAATGAATAATCCAATGCCGCTGTGGCCGAGCGGAGGGTTCGCTGGGGGCGAGGATAGATGGCGGTTTAATGTCAGACTCGCACAGATACACCACAGTTGAGGGAGCGTCACGTCGTCCTCTGTGGCGGATTTCGTAGCTATGGAAGTCTGCTTCATCGCATGCAGGTAATTAGGTTGAATTATCACGATTGTTAACGAGCCCCGTCATCAGGCTCCGCTCACACTTGGGCAGAGATACCGATTATCGTCCTCCCCCCCCCATCCCCCATCCCTCCCCCCTTAAAGCCGATGCAGACTTTTGGAACCTTGCACATCTATTAGCCGCACACAGTTTGCATTAGCTCTCTCTGACTTTTGATGACTTGGGAGTGCCTAATACGGGCCCAGGGCGTTAACAATGCATGAGTGAGGGAAAGAGAGGGGACGTGCTCGCGCTCCAACTAGGTCAAACTGTCTAAGGAACAAAACAGAACAGACCTCAAGTTTGCAGAAATCATTACAGGAAAACAAACTTGTCACTCGCTTGACACTCTGTTTTGCTTCTGAAGCAGAGAACGATAATAATAATAAAATAAAAAAAAATCTCAATTGCAAATTAGCTCTTATGGCTGTGAAGTCTCCTTGTTTGAAATGCATATCAAAAAGCCAGCCAAAGCCACAACTTACCTTGTCATTGACATCAGGGGACAGAAGAAGAAACGCGCCTCCTCTTCGAGAGAGGATTTTGAATGTATACACAAGCCCCACAAAGGGAGATAAACCAGAGACACACATTCATAAAATATACATTTGCTTCTTTGTCTTTCCTTAAGATCTGAGACAAATAGTGCTGATGCAAGAAGAACAAAAAGGCAGAAGGTTACAGGGTGTTTAAAAAAGTGGAATTTGCAGCAAGATGACTCAACCTTCGTCTCCACGAACTCTGCACGGATCAAAATAGGAATTGCTGTGGGTCATTAAGCTATATCAATTAATTAATTAATTAAATGCCAGCTCCGGCGCTATTATGAACACTTTTCGCTACACTTTTTGCGAAGGTCACGGTGAAATCGATAAGATGTCGTCAGCTTCTGACCCTTCCTGCATCCTCTCAACTGATGACTCAGTGTTTCTCTTCTGTAAAATATCATATGACCATAGTTTTTTTTAAGAATTGTGTGCATTGAATAAACAGTCAACTGCAGCCTTGTGCGTCATTCAGCATTTGATCAACTTGTAATATTGTTATCCTGCAACATGTGACCAGTTTTCTGCTAGTTACTGGCTTTTCACAAAGTAGTAGTTGCTATTGCTATCCAGCAAACAGGACGCATACTGGGTGCCCATCTCTCATCTTCTCTGTGTTTGCCTCCATAGCCAGGTTACAAGTGTGTGTGTTTGTGTGTGTGTATGCACGTGTGATTGCCCATACAGGGTAGAACGGCTGGAGTGACAGCGCCCCTCCCCAAGGTCACAACCAAGGAGAGTCGAGCCAATTACTATGCAGATCAGAAGTGATGGCGTTTAAGGGGATTGCTCCGATGCAATCACATTAGCTGGCCAAAGAGGAATCTCCTGGCTGACCCCAATCACAGGGCTACGGCGCTGGGGTCGCCCAAGCTGGAGGACAGCCTGCCATGTTTTCTTTTCACAAAACACTTTTTCCTTATCTCAGCTGGCCACGTGATTATCAAAGCAAACACCTCAACGCGCCACCACCCTCCTACCCCAACCCCTATACATACATGGTCTTGCATATACATATATATATATATATATATATATATATATATGCATGTGTGTGTGTGTGTGTGTGTGTGTGTGTGTGTGTGTGTGTGTCCGCTCTTCATTAGTTGAGCACTTCTATCAACACCATTGACGGTTTCAGAAAAAAAACACTGTGTGTGTGTGTGTATAATACCTGTCAATCAAGATTGACAGCTGATGATTGCTTATGGCATGAAACAGGCTTGTACTGTCTCATAAAGAATTTACTTGAATCACTGCTCCTTATTTGTTGAGCACTTTTGCTACCATGAAACACTCAATGGTAGGAAAAGTGCTCAACAAATAAGGAGCAAAATAATCCATCGATTCAAGTAAATTCTTTATGAGACAGTATATACATACATATATATACATATATATATATATATATATATATATATATATATATATATATATATATATATATATATATATATCAACACAGATACAGGAAAAAAAGATTTTAATACATTGCAGTACAGGCTTGTTTCGTGTGTGTGTGTGTGTGTGTGTGTGTGTGTGTGTGTGTGTGTGTGTGTGTGTGTGTGTGTGTGTGTGTGTGTGTATGTACACTACCGTTCAAAAGTTTGGGATCACCCAAACAATTTTGTGTTTTCCATGAAAAGTCACACTTATTCACCACCATATGTTGTGAAATGAATAGAAAATAGAGTCAAGACATTGACAAGGTTAGAAATAATGATTTGTATTTGAAATAAGATTTTTTTTACATCAAACTTTGCTTTCGTTAAAGAATCCTCCATTTGCAGCAATTACAGCTTTGCAGACCTTTGGCATTCTAGCTGTTAATTTGTTGAGGTAATCTGGAGAAATTGCACCCCACGCTTCCAGAAGCAGCTCCCACAAGTTGGATTGGTTGGATGGGCACTTCTTTGAGCAGATTGAGTTTCTGGAGCATCACATTTGTGGGGTCAATTAAACGCTCAAAATGGCCAGAAAAAGAGAACTTTCATCTGAAACTCGACAGTCTATTCTTGTTCTTAGAAATGAAGGCTATTCCATGCGAGAAATTGCTAAGAAATTGAAGATTTCCTACACCGGTGTGTACTACTCCCTTCAGAGGACAGCACAAACAGGCTCTAACCAGAGTAGAAAAAGAAGTGGGAGGCCGCGTTGCACAACTGAGCAAGAAGATAAGTACATTAGAGTCTCTAGTTTGAGAAACAGACGCCTCACAGGTCCCCAACTGGCATCTTCATTAAATAGTACCTGTTAGAGCCTGTTTGTGCTGTCCTCTGAAGGGAGTAGTACACACCGGTGTAGGAAATCTTCAATTTCTTAGCAATTTCTCGCATGGAATAGCCTTCATTTCTAAGAACAAGAATAGACTGTCGAGTTTCAGATGAAAGTTCTCTTTTTCTGGCCATTTTGAGCGTTTAATTGACCCCACAAATGTGATGCTCCAGAAACTCAATCTGCTCAAAGAAGTGCCCATCCAACCAATCCAACTTGTGGGAGCTGCTTCTGGAAGCGTGGGGTGCAATTTCTCCAGATTACCTCAACAAATTAACAGCTAGAATGCCAAAGGTCTGCAATGCTGTAATTGCTGCAAATGGAGGATTCTTTAACGAAAGCAAAGTTTGATGTAAAAAAAATCTTATTTCAAATAAAAATCATTATTTCTAACCTTGTCAATGTCTTGACTCTATTTTCTATTCATTTCACAACATATGGTGGTGAATAAGTGTGACTTTTCATGGAAAACACAAAATTGTTTGGGTGATCCCAAACTTTTGAACGGTAGTGTATGTATGTATGTATGTATGTATGTATGTATGTATGTATGTATGTATGTACATATGTATGTATGTATACATGTATGTATGTATATGTGTATGTATATGTATGTATATATGTATATATGTATGTATGTATGTATGTATGTATGTATATATATATATATATATATATATATATATATATATATATATATATATATATATATATATATTCACCAGTAAGGTCACATGTCAAGGTCTGGGTAGATTAGATGGTAAGCGACCAATCAGTTCTTGGTGTCCACGTGTTGGATGCAGGCGTAATGGGCAGGAGACAAGGGCCAAACTGTCATGGCCAGACAACTGGGTCAGAGCATCTCTGAAACGACAAGGCTTGTGGGGTGCTCCAGGTCAGCAGTGGTGTGTATCTACCGACTGTGGTCCAAGGAGGGACAAGCCACAAACCAGCGACAGGGTATTGGGTGCCCAAGGCTCATCAATGCATGAGGGCAATGAAAGCTATCCTGTCTGGTCTAAACCAACAGAAAGTCTACTGTGGCACTAGTCACAGAAACTTTTGAAGTTGGTTTCAGGAGAAACGTGTCACAACATACTAGTCAGAGCGAGCATGATGACCCCTTTCCACCATGGGTCCGGCCATTCATGTGGTCATTAATTTGACATGTGCCATCTGCCTAAACATCGCTGCAGACAAGGTACACCCCTTCATGACAATGATATTCCTTGGTGGCAGTGGTCTCTTTCAGCAGGATAATGCACCCTGCCACACTGCACACATTGTTCGGCAATTGTTTGAGGAACATGATGAAGTGTTGAAGGTGTTGCCCTGTCCTCCAAATTCTCCAGAGCTCCAGATCTCAATCCAGTTGAGCACCAGAAAAAGTGCAACAAAAAAAAAGAAAAAAAAGGGGGGGGGGCTGAACATTGGAACGTAGCCATGTAAACAATATGGCATAAATAACAATAAGACATAAAATAAGAATGCAAGGATCGAACATGATTGTACAAACTATAATGAAACAGGGTTGTATATGTAAGGTGAGGGGATGTATAACGTCCTGCTGAGAGGAGCAATGTAAACAACAGTCTCTGAGTTAGAAAAAGGCAGTAGTGCAAAAGAGTTTGTGGTTGGGGTGGGTAGGGTCTCTGCTGATGCACAGACCTCTGCGCACAGTGTTTGTTGTAGAAGTCCTGTATGGCCAGGAGCTGGGTGTTGGCGATATGCTGGGCAGTCTTGACCACCCGCTGCAGCACTTTACAGTCAGCTATTGTACAGTTAAATGTATGTATATATATATACAAAACTTTGTTTAAAGGAACACTCAACAGTAGGGAAAGTGCTCAACAAATAAGGAGCAAAATAATCCAGTGAGTCAAAAGTCAAGTAACTTCTTTATGAGACAGTACAAGCCTGTTTCATGCCATAAGCAATCATCAGCTGATGATTGCTTAGACTCTGTGTGTGTATATATATATACATATAGTTGCCCGGCGTCACGTCCCTCATTTCGGTGGACAGCAACCAATCAGAGGAGAAAATTGGTTGCTGTGCGTGCGTGTGTGTGTGTGTGTGTGTGTGTGTGTGTGTGTGTGTGTGTGTGTGTGTGTGTGTGTGTGTGTATGTATGTATATATATGTATATATATATATATATATATATATATATGTATATATGTATATATGTATATAATATACACACACACTAGCAGAGGTACCCGGCATTGCCCAGGGAAAATGTTCTCACCAAAACAACCAACACGATCTGATCTTTTCGTAGGATACATGTGATAAACGAATGTTATTAACGAAAATGATCAAATGTCATAATTTTCATCAAACTTCTTTGCCAATGGGTGTATTAATCGCTCAGTGCTCAAGCGCCTCAGGGTAAACCAGGCTAGCTAGCATCGACAATGTTAGGTGTAGTGCCTCTCTTGACCACTGGAAGGATTTGCCGGAAGTCTCCACAAAGCATCGTTGGAGGATAATTCATGATACGATACATGTGGATAAACGAATGTCGAATAAACGAATCTTATTAACGAAAATTATCGAATGTCATAATCTTCAATCCATATTCATCAAGCTTCTTTGCTGATGTGTATATTAATGACCGCAAATCCGCCGCCGGCGCCACAAATTGCCGCAAGATAAACTCAATTTAGCAAATAAATCAAATGTTTACTTGGTTTTTGAAATATTTTTTGAACTGTGCAATTCTTGGAAAGTGCCGATTCTAAAGGTACCTTTGTTTTTATTCTACAATGAGTATTTCTGGAGTTTTAAGCGAACATACAAACATACACTCTCGCTTTATATAGTATATAGACATATGTACATTAGACTGCATATGAGTTGGATACATATACAGTTGTTATGTAAAAAAAAACAACCCATGTGAGCTGCAGGGTGACAGATGAACACACACACACACACACACACACACACACACACACACACACACACACACACACACACACACATACAATGTTCAGAGCTGACCACTGTGATCCACAGATACAGCCGTAGGGACAGAAAGATATTCACGTTTTTTTCCTCCATCTATTTCTCCTGCTTCTCTCTTTCTCTTCCGTTCCTTCTTTCAGGTGAATGAATGCCTGTCTGTGATCTGCCATGGTCTTGGAGGGCAGACTGCAATTTACTCTCTGCCCATGGGTAAGATCTGTCTGTGTGTGTGTGTGTGTGTGTGTGTGTGTGTGTATGTGTGTGTGTGTGTGTGTGTGTGTGTGTGTGTGTGTGTGTGTGTGTGTGTGTGTGTGTGTGTGTGTCCAGGTTGTAAATATGCCTCCTCTGGCTCTATTTTCTCTTTCTCTGCTCCCTCATTTTATTATTCTTCTGCTTTCTCTCACTCTTTCTCTCTATCTTTTTCCTCCCTTTTGCTCTCTCTTGCTTTCATTCTAACTCAATTCTGCCTCTCTCTCTCTCCCCTTCTCTCTCTCCCTCCATCTTTCCCCCTCAGTACTTTCTTTGCAGCCCTTATGGCTAGTAATGAGAGTGAGTTTGATCAGGTCGCCTCGGTGTTCCTGGAGAAATCTCACTTGAGCCCACTGGCCCGGAATGGAATCTGCATCTAATGCATACATAAATCACACCTCTTTCAGGACATTTTCATATGCATAATGTCTTTCATCCCCCTCCCTCCCCCTCTCCCTCTCTCTCTCCCCCCCCCCCCTCCCTATCGCTCTCTCTCCATGTTTCCACCCGATGAGCTTTGTATGGGGGCTGGGGGAGAGGTAGGGAGTGATGGGGCGGGGGGGGTTCTTCTTCTTGGCTTTTAAAAAAAGAGAGAGACAGTGGTCTGTAATTCTGTCCTATCCATTGTCTATTGTGCTGACAAGACCAGATGAGTGGCGAGGTGATGTTGAAATCAAATCACACACACACACACACACACACACACACACACACGCACACACACACACGTGTGTGTATGTATATGTACATGTATGTGTGTATATGTACATACACATATGTATGATGTAATTTATCCTCTCTCTCTCACTTTCTATCTCTCTCTCTCTCTCTCTCTCTCTCTCTCTCTCTCTCTCTCTCTCTCTCTCTCTCTCTCTCTCACACACACACACACACACACACACACACACACACACACACACACACACACACACATATATATATATATATATATACACTCACCGGCCACTTTATTAGACACACCCGTCCAACTGCTCGTTAACGCAAATTTCTAATCAGCCAATCACATGGCAGCAACTCAATGCATTTAGGCATGTAGACATGGTCAAGACGATCTGCTGCAGTTCAAACCGAGCATCAGAATGGGGAAGAAAGGTGATTTAAGTGACTTTGAACGTGGCATGGTTGTTGGTGCCAGACGGGCTGGTCTGAGTATTTCAGAAACTGCTGATCTACTGGGATTTTCACGCACAACCATCTCTAGGGTTTACAGAGAATGGTCCGAAAAAGAGAAAATATCCAGTGAGCAGGAATTCTGTGGGCGAAAATGCCTTGTTGATGCCAGAGGTCAGAGGAGAATGGCCAGACTGGTTCGAGCTGATAGAAAGGCAACAGTAACTCAAATAACCACTCATTACAACCGAGGTATGCAGAAGAGCATCTCTGAACGCACAACACGTCTCGATTTCTGCTGCGACATTCGGATGGTAGGGTCAGAATTTGGCGTCAACAACATGAAAGCATGGATCCATCCTGCCTTGTATCAACGGTTCAGGCTGGTGGTGGTGGTGTAATGGTGTGGGGGATATTTTCTAGGCACACTTTGGGCCCCTTAGTACCAATTGAGCATCGTGTCAACGCCACAGCCTACCTTAGTATTGTTGCTGACCATGTCCATCCCTTTATGACCACAGTGTTCCCATCTTCTGATGGCTACTTCCACCAGGATAAAGCGCCATGTCATAAAGCTCGAATCATCTCAGACTGGTTTCTTGAACATGATGATGAGTTCACTGTACTCAAATGGCCTCCACAGTCACCAGATCTCAATCCAATAGAGCACCTTTGGGATGTGGTGGACCGGGAGATTCGCATCATGGATGTGCAGCTGACAAATCTGCAGCAACTGCGTGATGCTATCATGTCAATATGGACCAAACTCTCTGAGGAATGTTTCCAGTACCTTGTTGAATCTATGCCACGAAGGATTAAGGCAGTTCTGAAGGCAAAAGGGGGTCCAACCCGGTACTAGCAAGGTGTACCTAATAAAGTGGCCAGTGAGTATATATATCAATACAGATGTAGGAAAAAATTGATATTCCACCCCTCATTAGTTGAGCACTTCTATCAACATCATTGATGATTTAAAAAAACGCTATATATATATATATATATATACACTACCGTTCAAAAGTTTGGGATCACCCAAACAATTTTGTGTTTTCCATGAAAAGTCACACTTATTCACCACCATATGTTTTGAAATGAATAGAAAATAGAGTCAAGACATTGACAAGGTTAGAAATAATGATTTTTATTTGAAATAAGATTTTTTTTACATCAAACTTTGCTTTCGTCAAAGAATCCTCCATTTGCAGCAATTACAGCATTGCAGACCTTTGGCATTCTAGCTGTTAATTTGTTGAGGTAATCTGGAGAAATTGCACCCCACGCTTCCAGAAGCAGCTCCCACAAGTTGGATTGGTTGGATGGGCACTTCTTTGAGCAGATTGAGTTTCTGGAGCATCACATTTGTGGGGTCAATTAAACGCTCAAAATGGCCAGAAAAAGAGAACTTTCATCTGAAACTCGACAGTCTATTCTTGTTCTTAGAAATGAAGGCTATTCCATGCGAGAAATTGCTAAGAAATTGAAGATTTCCTACACCGGTGTGTACTACTCCCTTCAGAGGACAGCACAAACAGGCTCTAACCAGAGTAGAAAAAGAAGTGGGAGGCCGCGTTGCACAACTGAGCAAGAAGATAAGTACATTAGAGTCTCTAGTTTGAGAAACAGACGCCTCACAGGTCCCCAACTGGCATCTTCATTAAATAGTACCTGTTAGAGCCTGTTTGTGCTGTCCTCTGAAGGGAGTAGTACACACCGGTGTAGGAAATCTTCAATTTCTTAGCAATTTCTCGCATGGAATAGCCTTCATTTCTAAGAACAAGAATAGACTGTCGAGTTTCAGATGAAAGTTCTCTTTTTCTGGCCATTTTGAGCGTTTAATTGACCCCACAAATGTGATGCTCCAGAAACTCAATCTGCTCAAAGAAGTGCCCATCCAACCAATCCAACTTGTGGGAGCTGCTTCTGGAAGCGTGGGGTGCAATTTCTCCAGATTACCTCAACAAATTAACAGCTAGAATGCCAAAGGTCTGCAATGCTGTAATTGCTGCAAATGGAGGATTCTTTAACGAAAGCAAAGTTTGATGTAAAAAAAATCTTATTTCAAATACAAATCATTATTTCTAACCTTGTCTATGTCTTGACTCTATTTTCTATTCATTTCACAACATATGGTGGTGAATAAGTGTGACTTTTCATGGAAAACACAAAATTGTTTGGGTGATCCCAAACTTTTGAACGGTAGTGTATATATATATATATATGTGTGTGTGTGTGTGAAGCAAATTCTAATTCTATTTTAACAGTTATAGTTATATATACACGATATGTACAAAAGTATTGGGACACCTGGCCATTACACCTACAGGAGCTTTTATGACATCCCATCCCATTCTAAATCCATAGGCATTAATATGGAGTTGGTCTCCCCTTTGCAGCTATAACAGCTTCCACTCTTCTGGGAAGGCTTTCCACAAGATTTTGGAGTGTGTCTGTGGGAACTTTTGCCTATTCATCCAGAAGAGCATTTGTGAGGTCAGACACTGATGTTGGATGAGAAGACCTGGCTCGTAATCTCTGTTCTAGTTCATCCCAAAGGTGTTCGATGGGTTGAGGTCAGGGGTCTGTGTGGGTCAGTCAAGTTCTTCCACACCAAACTCACCCAACCATGTCTTAATGGAGCTTGCTTTGTGCACGGGGCACCGTCATGCTGGAACAGAAAAGGGCCCTCCCCAAATTGTTCCCACAAAGTTGGAAGCATAGAATTGTCCAAAATGTCTTGGTATGCTGAAGCATTAAGGTGATCTCTTCACTGGAACTAAGGGCCCTAGCCCAACCCCTGAAAAACAACCCCATACCATTATCCCTCCTCCACCAAACTGTACAGTTGGCACAATGCAGTCAGGCAGGTAACGTTCTCCTGGCATCCACCAAACCCAGACTTGTCATCAGACTGCCAGACGGAGAAGCGTGATTGGTCACTCCACAGAACACGTTTCCACTGCTCCAGAGTCCAGTGGCAGCGTGCTTTACACCACTCCATCCGATGCTTGGCATTGTGCTTGGTGATGTAAAGCTTGCACGCAACTGCTCGGCCATGGAAAACCATTCCATGAAGCTCCCGGCACACAGTTTTTGTGCTGATGTTAATGCCAAAGGACGTTTGGAACTCTGCAGTTATTGAGTCAACAGAGCCTTGGCGACTTTTACGCACTATGCACCTCAGCACTCGTTGACCCCGCTGTGTGACTTTATGTGGTCTGCCACTTTGTGGCTGAGTTGCTGTTGTCCCTAAATGCTTCCACTATTCAATAATACCACTTACAGTTGACGGTGGAATATCTAGAGAGGGAAGACATTTCACGAACTGACTTATTGCAAAGGTGGCACCCTGTGACAGTACCACGCTTGAATTCCCTGAGCTCTTCAGAACGACCCATTCTTTCACAAATGTTTGTAAGTGCAGACTGCATGACTAACTGCTTGATTTTATACACCTGTGGCAATGGGTCTGAATGAAACACCTGAATTCAGTGATTAAAAGGTGTGTCCCAATACTTTTGTACTCACACACACACACACACACACACACACACACACACACACACACACACACACAGGCATATACATATATATAGGCACAGAGGCATATATATGCGTGTGTGTATGTATGTATTTGTAAGTATATATGCTGACAGCTGATGATTGCTTATAGCATGAAACAAGCTAATACTGTCTCATAAAGAATTTACTTGACTCACTGAATAATTTTGTTCCTTATTTGTTGAGCACTTTCCCTACCACTGAGTGTTTTTTAACAGTTATCTATCTATCTATCTATCTATCTATCTATCTATCTATCTATCTATCTATCTATCTATCTATCTATCTATCTATCTATCTATCTATCTATCTATCTGTATGCATGTAGGTATGTATGTATGTATGTATGTATGTATGTATGTATGTATGTATGTATGTATGTATGTATGTATGTATATATATATATACATATCTAAGGGGGAGGGAGAGAGAGAGAGAGGGAGGGAGAGGATAAATTACATCATACATACATATATACACTTGTATATACACATAAGAATATACACATATATAAACACACACACACACATATATATATGCATATCTGAGAGAGAGAAAGAGAAAGAGAGAGAGAGAGAGAGAGAGAGAGAGAGAGAGAGAGAGAGAGAGAGAGAGAGAGAGAGAGAGAGAGAGAGAGAGAGAGAGAGAGAGTAAATCACAGTTAAAGAAAAACCGAGTTTATCAATTTGGCACATTGCTTGGACTTTGGGTAGATATGAGGACAGTCAGTTCGGCCTCTTTCTCTCTTGCTATCTCCCTCCTTCTTTCTTTCTCTGCCTCCCCCCCACCCCCACCCTCACCCTCTCTCCTCGGAGGCTTTGTTATGTTAATGCCGGCGGATGTGGCAGATTCACAGTGATTTTTTTCATCTGCCGGTGACGAGAGATAAAAGGCGAGTGACGAGGTGTCGAGATCGTCCTCACTGTTCGCCTCTCAGTCACTAACAAGCTTCTGCATTGTACCTCCGCCATTTTCCACCTGCCCCATTTGCATCTGCAAGCCTCTGCTTCATCCTTCCTCCTAAAAGTTTATGCCTTCTCGTTAGGGCCTCAGAGGTGTGAGATTAAAACGGTGGCCACATGCTCATTTTCATAAGTGATTGTGTGTGTCTGTGTGGTGTGTGTCTGTGTGTGCACCAGTGTAAGGCTGTGAGTATATGCATGTTTTTGAGAGAGTGTTCATGTGTGCTCATGTATTTTATGTACCTTTGTGTATGTATGTGCGGGCTTATTTTTGTTTATGTGTTAGCATGCAAGTATGTGCATGCTCACAAAACTGTATGTTTGTGCGTGTGTGTGTGTTGTGTGTTTGTGCACATGCACATGTCTGCTCATGTATCTTATGATTGTATGAGTGTTCACATGTGATGCTTTGCCAAGGCTCTGTGTGCGTGTGTGTGTGTGTGTGTGTGTGTGTGTGTGTGTGTGCGTGTGTGTGCGTGTGTGTGTGTGTGTGCAGGCATGCACTGGTGTTCAAGGAGACATTACTACTCAGCATCTATGCCAGTGAATGTTATTTACTTATTTGAATGCATCTTAACTATGAGGCCTCTTTCTGCGCGAGGCTCCTGCGACTCCTCAGATGGTACAAGCTGCCATATCAGCACAGGCTAACCCGTCCTTAATCACATTTGCATTTTTATTTTGAGAGATTCCTCAAACGTTTGCATTATTGAGGATTTATGATGAGCACTTCACCTAATCTTCCATCAACTTCACTCATAAAGAAGGCTCTCCATAACTCACAGGCGAGTGGAATATGCTGCCCCCCTGAAGTAATTAGATAGCAGAATTCTGATATGGAAAGTTTGAATAAATCACTTTGTTTATGAGTGCTGAGGCCTTGAGAACAGAGGTGTCAAAAAGGAGCATCATTTGCACCGTGCAGAAACAGAAAGAGGTTAAATTTCTACAGCTTGGGAGTAGCGCTGCCGTCGTTGAGCAAAGTCTGACTTTCATTGCAACAATCAATCGGCTGTGGATGTTAGCGGATCTTTGTCTGTTAAATGTTTGGCCGTTGTGTAACGTGAAGATGGAGAACAATTTACCCGCGTATTTTCTAGTTGACTCATGCTGCCCTTTTAAATCTTACATTTTCCTTAAAAGTGAAACTCAAGCGTGTGTCGGTACTTTGGAAGTGAGGGGGAAGAACCCTGTCACAAAGGCCAAAAGACTTGTTTTCATCCGTAGTGGTCTCGCATGGGTAATACTAAGAATTAAATTACACGTGAAACTGACACCTACGCAAAACACAACACACACACACATGCACACACACACACACACACACACACACTCAATCAACATTTTATTTATATTGCACATTTCATACTGTAAATGCAATGTATGTGTTAGGTCAAAGTGCACATTGGGCGACAATGGCTCAGGAGGCCGAGCAGGTTTCTTCCTATTTTTTCCCCCTGTTACAGGTTTTCTTTTAGGGAGTCATCTGATGCAGGGGTCTAAGGACAATTTATAATTTGTGTTAATGGGCTATACAAATAAAATTGACTTGGTAACTACAGGGTTGCCGGTTTGATCCTCGGCTCCTCCTTGCAAAAATGTCGAGGTGTCCTTGTGCAAGACACCTAACCCCTGACTAAGCTGGTTGTTACTGTGGGCGTCTGAGTAGTATGGCGGTCTATTCCGCTGCCTACCAACATGGGGATCGCTGGTTCGAGTCCCCGTGTTACCTCCGGCTTGGTCGGGCGTCCCTACAGACTCAATTGGCCATGTCTGCGGGTGGGAAGCTGGATGTGGGTATGTGTCCTGGTCGCTGCACTAGCGCCTCCTCTTGTCGGTCGGGGCACCTGTTCAGGTGGGAGGGGGAACTGGGGGGAACAGCGTGATCCTCCCACGTGCTATGTCCCTCTCGCGAAACTCCTCACTGTCAGGTGAAAAGAAGCGGCTGGCGACTCCACATGTATTGGAGGAGACATGTGGTAGTCTGCAGCCCTCCCTGGAATGGCAGAGCGGGTGGAGCAGCAACCGGGACGACTCGGAAGAATTGGCCAAGTACAATTGGGGAGATAGAGGGGAAAAATACAAACAAAAAGAAAAAAAAAGAGAGAGAGGGACTCTTATGGTTGTTACTTTGCATGGTTGACACTGTCGTCGGTGTGTGTATGTGTGCGTGTGCGCACATGTGTGTGTGTGTGTGAGTAGCGAGCGAGAGACAGCATGCATATACAGTGCTTATTCGTGTGCGTGCGTACGTGTGTGTTTGTGTGTACGTGTGTGTACGTGTGTGTGTGTGTCAGTAGAGAGAGAGAGAGAGAGAGAGAGAGAGAGAGACACAGACAGACAGACGGACAGTGTGTATATGCAGAGCTTGTGTGTGTGTGTTTGTGTAAAATGCGAGGCATTCACAGTAAAGCGCTACATAAACGCAGTCCGTTTACACATAACAAGCAGGCAATGATAAAATAAGAAAACAGATTAAAAAAACATGTTATGGGATATGTCTTGATGCGTGTTCAATAATCCAGGTAAGAACAACAAAGAAGGTTGAATCCGTTTATCTGGATACAATGTTTATTTACAGGTGCGTTTCATCGCTATCTGGATACAATGTTTATTGACAGATACATTGTCACTTAGCTGAGCGATGAAACGCACCTGTCAATAAACATTGTATCCAGATGAACGGATTCAACCTTCTTTGATGTTATGGGATACAAAAACAGATGAGGGGACAATGACGTCACTTGTGTTTACTGATTTTTTTTCATCCATTAATTTATAGAGTCACTTGCCTGCTTGTTGTGTGTTTCTACGGGGTTTAGAAGTCATTTCCTTCTCATTTTTCTTTCAACTTTTTTCTTCTTTTCTTGAAACGTATACATATTTAACGACTCATCAAGTATCAACGGCGATGTCCAGAGTCAGGGAGGATGACCTAAAATCAGCCAGTTTAGGACCACGTTATAATATGAAAGCAACAGTCTCTCCTTCTCTGTCTCTGTCAATTCTCTAAAATTCAAATGATGTTCTCTCCAATGCAAAATGAGTGTTTTTGGCAAATCTTTGGGAAATGAATCAAGCCGAGTTTTATTAAAAAGGATTTGAATATTCAAATGAACGCTTGACTGATCTTTTGTTTAAGCCCTCTTCCTGTCACCAGTTATTAGCTCAAGAGGGTGAAAAGTTTCCCATATTTTGGTGAATTTCACATTGGATTTACACTGGAGGGGATTTTATTAAACCACTATTTACACTGAGTTATTTCCATTCGGGTTCTCTGTGAGAGAAAAAAAAAAGTTTGAGCTTGACATTTTTTGAACAAACTTCAGTGTTTTTCTCATTAGCCATTATTACACATTTGCAATGATGCCCCTGCCAAAATGTGATTTTTCCATCACTGTTTACCGAGATGTAATTGGCTATCTGGAGAAGAGAGGTATCTGGAGCGAGACTGAACTTTTGGATGGAACCAAAATAACCCGTCTCAATACACCATTCCGGTTAAGTACACAAGTGAAGCGGGGATTAGAAATGAGTCAACATGTATGTATCATACAACAGTGGACACATCTAAACTAAGGCAATCACTCGGAGATTTGGCGGTATTTGCCTGGGATAGCAGTAGGTGGTTATTCTACAAATAGGGCTCTCTGCCTCGTGATAATTACCGCCCCATACTCCCCGAGTGATGCACTAGGAATGTATGCGGGGATCAAAATAATGACATGTCGACCCACGAGAGGAAGGGATTAAAAAAAAAAAAAAACGAGATTGATTGTTTTTTTGCATGAAAAGCAGCTCAGTGATGTTGAACAAGTGGAATTCGGTGCAGTGATTCAAAAAAGGACAACTTGCCCTCTGTGTGAGGCGCGTTAAACAAACCAAGTAATCGTGGCAGACTTCCCATTAATTAAGCTCGAAGGATTCGTTTTCTATCCTCCATTTGTTGATGGGGAATTGCATACTTCACAGCCTCTGCCCCTTTGATTGTAGTTTTGGGACCAACAAATTGATTGATGGATAGCTATTTGCATGTATCTTAAAATGCATCTCTCCCCCTTCCCCACAATTTTTTATTGAAAATAATGGAATGGAAGTAAGTGTGTGTAGGTGGGGTGTTGTGGGGTGTGGGCTTGTTAAACGGAATTCATTTTCCACCAGATCATAGTACGATCATAGTAGGTTTCCCTTTTATTGTGCAAGGCACACACACACACACACACACACACACACACACACACACACACACACACACACACACACACACACACACACGTGTATGTATGCACATGCATGCATGCCACATATACACAAACAGGCAGACAGAAACACACACACACACACGTATGTATGCACATGCACGCATGCCACACATACACACACAGGCAGTCAGAAACACAGACACAGACACACCCATGCAAACACACACACACACACACAGACACACACATGCAAACACATCTTATTTTGTTTAGGATCTGATTTCATTATTCCATCTCACTGTGCTCTATTCAAGCATGCACAACAGCCAGGCATTCATCCTGATTCATTCCTAGACTTTTATGATCAGCCTTATCAAGCATGTGCAACACTGTTACAGACTTCCTTCATGTCTCACATGAATCACTTCAGTTTAAAGTAAAGTATCACTTTGTGGCCAGCACAAAACAGGGCTCCATTACAAGTGTGCTGGGTACGAGAAAATTGAAACCCTTTGTAATCCTACCTTAAGGAAATTACTTTGATTTCCATGTTCACGGCAATTCCATTATTGATGAGGCAAAGTGAATTGGTAAAGGCAGTGTCCAAAGACCTGCATTAAGTGCAATATTCAAATTGTTCCCCTCTCCCTGTATGAGCTGTGACCTTCAGGTGCCACGAAAGCCCAGCCTGATAACCAAGGCAGTTACTTTGCCCAAGGCATATGAGCTATAAGCATATGTATATTGATATACTGAGGTGGATTCATTCCTGGGTGATGCAGAGAAGGGGGAATATATATATATATATATATATTTATATCTGGGTGTCCGGTGGACGCAGTGCCTGTGTCCGCTGATGAGAATGGGTATCTGGCTCCACAGCGGGTGAGTGAATTTACTCGAGGTTGTGCATGCAGGGGGTTTCAATCTTGCTGCAAAGCATTTGAATATAGGTCGCTGATTTATTACCTTATTTGGTCTGTCTTCTGTATGCAAATGCAGGAGGCGAGGGTGGGGTGGGACGGGGTGTTGTGGGGGGTTGGGAGGTGTGGTTGGTTGGGGGTGATGGTGGTTGTAGTTCTGGCAGGGGTGGTAATGTTGGGGGGGGGGAGGTGGAGGCTTGTGGGGGGGGTGCACTTTGGTTGTATGCATAATGAGATTCCCAGGGTCATCCCTCCGGTGTGTCAGGGACCCATAGTGAGGCAAGCCTCCAGGGGATGTAGACGATGTGGGGGCAGGGGGTGTGAGTTAAGGCAGAGGTTGCAGGGAAATGGGCCCCGCTAGGCACAGTCCCCCTCAGGTTTCCCCCCAACCAACCCCAACCCCAACCCCAACCCCAACCCAACCCACCCCACCGCACCCCCCTGCCCTCCCTTTTGGCACCTCCTCAGCCTATCGCCAGTTAGCAACACACATGACCTCGCTCGCGCTAAACGTCTGCTGCGGCCCTTGGCTCCCTGGAAGTGCATTAGCCCTCGTGACAATGCCACCCCACCCATCCTCCATCCCAATTATGGATCTGATCTGTGTGTTTAATAATTGCCCTCTTCAGACGCATTCAATTGTGTCCAAATGGGAGTGGAATTGATTTTTTGTAGGATATTAGCCGATTACTTTGAGTGCCCTCCCTAATTTGAATCGATTTGAATAATGGTTATTCATGTGATCTTTGCCTTTGCTACAGTGCAGCGCTGCGGCACGCCCTCAAGGAGCAGCGCTGCACTGTGATAAGTACAGAGGACGTGATAGCGTTGGCAAGCCCGCCGTGTTTGATATTACACGTTCTTGCGTAACTCGAAAAAAATGTAAAATGTTTAATACATTAAAGGTCGGAACAAAAGGGATCACTAAGGCATGATTTAATACAAAATCTTTAGAAAAAAAATCCTTTCAACCGCAGATCAAAATGATAACTGTCTCATCATCAGTTGGGAGTCATTTTTGAGCGCTCGCTTCAAGCTTATCTCAATTGCTACTGCTATTGCTAGTCTACCAGGATGGACCTTTGATTGTTGGTGCTGATGTTGTGAATGTTGTGAATAAATATATCGCTTTCATTTACTCACTGACACGCGTGGTTCCCAATCATAAACCCAGCTGATCAGAATGAAAATTTATGAAACACTGTCTTGCGGTGACGTGTGCTTTGCCGAGCATATATGCAAAATGCAGGCCTGAGTGCTTTCATCCATGCTGCCCCAACCATCACGTATGTCTGAAAGAGGACAGAGGACACAGAAAGTGATTTACCCCCCAATAGATAGACAATAGGCCTGTCTGACACTTAAAATATTAAAGAGTGGAATATGCACCGCTACGTTGATCTTTGCTATCAATATTTAACATCCTCTTATGCATGTATGCTGAGTTGTCCAATTTCATTAAGGCCATTTATCATCCCGGAGGGCATTGGTCCTGGGCCTTAGGAGGCCAGAGATAAACCTGGGGAGGGGAGGTTGTGTCGCTAATGTCCATGCCAGTTGAGCTGTTTACTCTGGCTTCCTTCGCACACTCTGCAGACAACAAATAAAGCCCATCTGGTTCCTTCTCTGAAGCTGCAATTGAGGGTTAGAGAGTTTAAAAAGCCCTTTGAGCAACGGTTGAAGACACATCACCGATGATGACGGTGAATCCGGACTGCTTGGTTTGGGGAGCGCCGTATGAAATTGGACGACTTAAATTTTGTGAAATCTGCGCCATTTTAAAAACATTTTTTGCACATGCCCCAATGATGTGAATAAGTATTATTACTAAGAGTGATTGACACTATTAAAAAAAAATCAGCCACTTGTTCCTCGTTGACTTTTGATTTACACTTTGAATGTCATTGTGTGGGAACACTCTCCTTTTTTGGGTTTTATAAAGAACGCGAATCATTGTTACTAAGAGAAAGGAGTGAGGAAGTATATAACCACAAATTGTGCATTCGGCAGTTTGTGTCTTTTCTGTGGGCGTATCTCCGAACACGGTGAATAAGACAATGTGCCATACATGCAGCTCTATTTGCTACCGGTACATTTGGCTCGTGTTTATCACATTTCCTCGAACAATACATCTCGATTCCTAAAGGCACAGAATCTCAAATGTGACATTTTAACAACCCTTATTCCTTTCACGCTGCACCATTTCCTTTTTGCACTTTAGTGTCATTTTCATTCCAAACCTGAATTACCAATTTGTCTTTGTGGCACGGGCAATTTACATGCATCCGTTTCAGTTTTTTTTTTTTTTATATGCAAAATGCACTAAAGTGTAGCATTTTTCCCATCACAGGGATATTTTCCCGGGTCTAATTTCATGGTTTTGATGGCAAGTGAGTCTGTCTCGGAGGAACTGTGCCTCTTGTTCTCATAGCTCCTGGGTGACGTCTTGATGACAAGTGTCTTTAATATGCATGGAGTATAGCAGGTCCCACATTTGGTCCACACAGTTTTGCATGTTGAGGGAAAATTGCCCAGCATTGGGGCTGCGGTAACTGTAGGAGACTAATGTTGGGAACCATTCAAAAAAAGAAACACATGGTTTTTATGATTATTGTCCCTGTGTACCACCATTAAATAAAACTGAGGAGAACAGATTTTGGGGGGGCGGTTGTCCATGTGGTGTTTTTCCACCCTTCCATGTAGCATTTGGACCCTGTGCCAGGGTCACATACAGACATTACCCTCATATGAAGGTACAGCCATACAATCACACAGGCTAAAGGCTTGTGTCTAACCATGCCACAGACAGGTCTAACCTGAATCTGCAATGCAATAAAACCAATAAACACCAAAACCAGCTTTTCAGCTTTGCAAAGGAGAGTAAGACCATTTTAGCGGCAAACAAATGACAGTTAAATGCCCGGCAATTTCCACCCGGAGACATTACAGAAAACAAAAGTTATGTGGATATTGGTTAAAAAAAAACAAACTACAGTTAGGTATCTGTACACTGCAAGCTTGACTCATAATGCGGGGTTGATTTCCGTTCACAGTCACTGCCGTATATCATCACCTCTCCTTCATCTGTCTGCACAATCCCCAGTCTACACTGAGACAAATCAGCAAATCCACAGATTAATCATTTCAAGGAAGTTAGAGAACGCGTGAGCATGTGTGCACAGTATATACTTGGAAGTGTGTTTTGTCTGTGATTAGTCTGAATTCCAGCTCACAGGTTGTTTGTCTATGAGACGTCCATACATCTTGGGTCTTTATGCATAAGCACCAGATTTTGTCCAGTGAGAGAGGGGCCCCGGAGGTTTCTCGGACATTTTTCCTTCTTGTGTTGCGAGTCCCAAATGAGCTGTTTCCAGTGTATGTGTACTGGTCATGTGATGGGGGTCTCATTATTGTTCTCCGTGTCAGCCATCCCTCCATCATTCCCCTGCCACCATCAGGGCATCAGGCCATGAGAATTTGCAATGAATATAATAAGCGTTTTACCTGACCTACCCTTTCACTGTGGCTTCCGATTTGAGAGGGGTGTTTAATCTGTACCCTTTTAAACCAATGTCTGACATTGGTCTAGTTCACTATGCTCATTATTGGCCTTTATCGCGTGTATTGTCATACCTGTCATTTCTGTGATACAGGAAATCCTCTTTGAGAGATCAATAAAACGTTACTGCTACTACAGTGCAACTACATTTACGTAGAAAAGGCCAATTTATTGAATTTAAGAGACACGTTGGTCCTCTGAATTACTTCTACTCCCTCACCTACTTATAAGATTTAACACAACATTGCAAAAGTTGGATATCTAGGTGTCGGTTTGCATATGTCTCATGGGAGCAGATGACCTTTTCAAATATATTGTATGTGTAAACCTTCCTGAATAGCAAACTATATTCTGACTCCCCAACCAATTACCATTTCTAATATTGACCAAACTTCCACTATTGCTGACCACTACTACTACTACTACTACAAATATTAATACTGCTGATATTTCTTTTCTTTTTTTTTGTTGATGTTTTCCCCCCTTTTTCTTCCCAGTTGTGTCTGTCCAATTACCCCACTCTTCCAAGCCATCCCAGTTGCTGCTCCACCCCGTCTGCCAATCCAGGGAGGGCTGCAGACTACCACATGTCTCCTCCGATACAAGTGGAGTCACCAGCTGCTTCTTTTCACCTGACAGTGAGGAGTTTCGCCAGGGGGACGTAGCATGTGGGAGGATCACGTTATTCCCCCCAGTTCCCTCTCCCTCCCGAACAGGTGCCCTGACTGACCAGACGAGGCGCTAGTGCAGCGACCAGGACACATACCCACATCCGGCTTCCCACTTGCAGACACGGCCAATTGTGTCTGTAGGAATGCCCAACCAAGCCGGAGGCAACACAGGGATTTGAACCAGTGATCCTCGTTGGTAGGCAATGGAATAGACCGCCACGCTACCCAGATGCCCAATTACCATTTCTAATATCGACCAAATGTCCGCTATTACTGACCACTACTACTGCTACAACTACTGCAAATACTAATACTGCTGCTATTTCTAATATGACTATTACTGATATACCCTCAGCCGTGGTGCTATGGTGGAGGTCAAGACCAAAACTCAAGTCTTGTCATCTCACTGGAGAATGATGGAGATGGATCAGGGAGGAGGGGGCACTGTGCATATTTTCCATGCTCACTAGACTGAAGCAAGACCCAGTCTGGGACACGAGGGGCAACGTGCTCCTCCAGAGTGCTGACACCTTTATTTGGTTGAATCTGTGCCTGCTTATTGTGTGGTTTATTCCGTTCGTCACTGCGATTAAAAAAAAAATATCCCATCTCAACAACAAAAATGTGCACCTCGACAACAAATGTAGTGCCACATCTAGAGATAAAATAGGTTGCAAATTCAGCTGATGCCACGAGATGAACTGCTTGTTTTCAATGTAGTTTCACTTGTTCCAACTGAAGAACTTCTCGAAACAAGGGTCAGTGACTTTGTCCCAGGAAGAATAAGGAGCAAACGCTTGCTCCGCTTGTGTCTGGAGAATTACAACTGATTAAAAGAATATTAAACACAGATTGCAGTTGAAACAAGTGAACTGAAATGAATCTCACCCCACTGGTAGATTTCTTCCTGTCTTTTGCAGAAAATAACATTTCAAAGCTCAATATGACCATATTTGACTTGTTAAGATGACTTTTTATATGCCCCATGAATTAGTTACTCTCCCAGTCTCACATTCAGAAAATAAACAATACAGATTTTTTTCCTCCGTTCTTTCCATCTTCACACATTTTTTTTGCCCCTCAACTCTTTGCTCCATTTCTAATTTTTCACCTGAATGACATTCTCTGCAGTCTACTGTCTCACTCTGTAACACACACACACACACACACACACACACACACACACACACATGTGCAAGTGGATACACACGCACACACATACACATACGTGCACACACACACGTGCATGCACGTATGTGCACACACACAATTATCTATTTTTTTTTATATTTACGTCCCACAGACACATCACGGTGTGTGTGTGAGATATAGGTTATCTGCCACACATCTTAGCACTAATCAATCTTGCAATGCATTCATCATCAGCGCCCCACCACAAGCCCCATCCCGCTGAGTGAAATCTCATTTAGACCTCTTTGGATGTTTCCCTACGGATATATGCAATTACATCATGGACATAGCAGGACCTGGTCCTGGCAGGGAGCAGCCAATGGCACTTTGACACCAAACATACCAGGTGTAAACGTCCATGCACAAACAGGCAAGAAATAACTCCTCGTTTGATGAAACCTAACTGATTCATATTCAGATATATTATTGTAAATCTACTACTACTACTACTTTTGGCTGCTCCCATTAGGGGTCGCCACAGCGGATCATTATTGTAATATATTATTGTAAACAAGATATATTATTGTAAATACTGCAGCTTAATGGACATTTGTTTTTTGTGTATTTATCAATGTATTTATGTGTATATATATATATATATATATATATATAATTATTTATATCTTGTCCATTTGTTCTGTTTAAATTGTTTTTGTTTTTTACTTTTATTTGCAACTTTATCGTTTATTTGTGTTTTTAAGTGAATTAAAGATTAGTTTAGTTTAGTGTAGTTTAGTTTAATAAGCAAAAAAAAAAAACAAACAAACAAAAAAAACAAACAAACAAAATGACAACACAACAGTCTCTTTACACACATTTCCAATGTGGTCCTCGGTGATACACACCACAAGCATAACATAAAGACAGATTAATGCATAAAAACATGTAGTCCTCAAAAACCCAAATACAAATGGTTCAAAATGGTTCATCTTAAGGCCAGCCAAGATATCAAGCAAAATTGGAATTCATGGATTGGTTTTTGAGTAATCATAAGACAAATTTAGCTCCTGCTAATGCTAAATGACTGGGATTTGCTGGGGGAACCATGACATGTTGCATTAAATTTACCAAATCTCCTTTAATCAACACCATTGTGTTTTACAATCAA
>NC_079225.1:31896488-31934721 GCF_029633865.1 Lampris incognitus
TCTATGTTTCTTAGGAGTACTCAGGTGCTTGTATGGGGGCGGGGGGGTACGTGTATCTTGTTTGGGGAGATGCTTCAGCAGGTGGGAGAAAGTTCACTTGTTCTTTGTCATGTATGTTACATTTGGCCTTCTAATGCTATGTAAAGGGCTACACTCACTTTTCTTTTCAAAGGATGATTCAACAACCTAACTTAAAAGGGCAGTCAGCTTGGAAACACACTTGTAGTTTTGTAGTCGGAACTGTAATGGCTTAAACCAACCAATAAAGTGTAGTAGAGTGCTCCACCATCTCCAGCATTTGGGAGCTCAGATTGGATTCTTGCAGAAGACTAAGTTGAAGGTCTTGGATCACTCTGGAAGGGCTGGTTTGGCAAAAACTATACCACTCTGCTTTCCAAAGCAAAGCTACAGGCGTTGTTATTCTAATACACAAATCTGTACCTTTTGTCATTTTGTTTCCTCCAATGTCATCTCAGATGCCAATGGTAGATCTTCCATTCAAAAGCTTCCAGATATGTCCTCACAACTTTTTGTCCCCAGGGGGTATTTTAACTGTTAGTTGGGTCCTTTTAGATTGGTTCTCCAGTAAATCTAGCAATCTATCTAAATCTTCTAAAGTTATTAGAGCTTTTCTTCAGGAATTTTCTGTTAAAGAGTCCTGGCATTTTTTTAACCTCACAGGCAGGGAGTACATGTATTTCTCCCCTGTCCATCATACTTACACCCACACGGATTATTTTTTCCTACCCTGGTACCCTCTGTTTGTTCATGTTCTCATAATTCCATTGTCATATCAGACCACACCCCTCTGACATTAGATTTAGCAGTAGGTTGAGGACCTGAGTCTCACATACCTCGGCATTTTAATCCATGTTTGTTGTGTAATGACAAATTTGTCTAATTTCTGACCGCTCAGATTGATCTATTTACAGCCACAAATGAAACATCTGGCGCCCCATCATCTCTTCTCTGGGAGACCTTTAAGGCCTACATTAGGGGACAAATTATGTCATATACTAGTTTTGATAGAAAACAGAGGAAAAAGAGACTGTCTGAGCTGATGACTTGGCTATTATAGTTGGATAATGTACATGCATCTTCACCTTCCCTGATGGTGTACAAGGATCGTCTTTCTTTACAAGCAGAGTTTGATAACTTGTCAACTGTTCAAGCTGAAGATATACTACGAGTATGGAGATAAGGCTAGTAAATTACTTTCCCACCAACTTTGTCAGACATTGATCCAATTCCTCAAATACAAACTCCTACAGGTGTAATGACTGATCCTCAGTTGATTAATGATCAATTTAGGGGCTTTTATGCCTCTCTCTATACTTACAGTCAGCTGACCCCTCAGTTTTCAACTTTTTTTCACCACTCTTACATTGATACAGCTTCCAAGCTTCAACTAGAGCAGGCCATAATGATCAAGGAGATTTCATGTGAGGTGGGTGCAATGCAGTGCTCCATGTGTCCTGGATCAGAAGGGTTTCCTGTCAAGTTTTACAAGAAGTTTATGGTTACCGCCTCTCTCTTGCCATCCTTGTCAGACCTCAATTTCATTAATACTAAAAAAGAATAAAGACCCCCTTTCCTGCAGATCCTATCACCCAATTTCATTACATAACATGGACTATAGAATACTAGCTAAGCTACTGGCTATACATTTGGAAACGGTCCTGTCATCTGTAATTTCCCCTGACCAGACAGGCTTTATTAATAATAGACACACCTTTTTGAATGTTTGATGCTTATTTAATGTTATGTAAAAAAACCCAAACTCAAAGGACCCCGAAATTGTAATCTCTTTAGAAGCCAAGAAGGCTTTTGACAGAGTGGAGTGGGGCTATTTTTCCATGTTTTGGAGAAATTTGGCTTTGGCAAGAAGTTGAATGCTTTGGTCAAATTATTGTACACCAGTCCACTTGCATATTTCAGAATGAACAACCACCACTGGGACTACTTGCCTCTCTTTAGGAGCATGAGATAAGGATGCCTGATGTCCCCTATGCTCTTTGCCATTGAGCCCCTCGTTACTGCGTTCCAATCTAACCCTCATATCACAGGTGACCAGGGACAGCATTGAGCAGAGGGTATCACTTTACATGGATGATTTGGTCCTCCATGTTTCCAGGCTTGACATAACTCTACGTAATGTGCTCTCTGTTCTTAACTCATTTGGTCTCATCTCTGGCTATAAGCTGAATTATAATAAGAGTGAACTCTTCCATCTAAATGCTGCAACTCGCAAATACCCACTTCATATATGACCATTTAGAATAGTTCTGGGCAATTTCATGTATTTGGGGGTCAAAGTCACTGACAAATTTAAGAATCTTTTCAAGTATAGTTTTACCCCTCTCCTCACTCAAGTACAGCAGGACTTTGACAGGGGGTTAGCCCTGTGTTCCCAAATGAACTGATCTAGTTAGGCTAGGGTTAGGGTTTTGGTTAGGGTGAGAGAACATAAGGCTGAGGTAATACAGACACACTCACTTCCCTTTGGGAGATGGTCGTTACTCCCTTTATCTCTAGCTGGTTGAATTAATTCGGTTAAAATGAATATCCTGTCTTAATTTTCCTACCTATTTCAATGCATTACTATCTTCATCCCAGAGTCATTTTTTCAAAAAACTTGATGGGATTATCTCAGGGTTCATTTGGGATAAAAGGATCAACAAATCCGTAAGTTATACCTGCAGAAACCAAAGGGGCTGGGAGGCATGACTTTACCAAATTTTAACTTTTATTGTTAGGCGGCCAAATTCCACATACTCCAGTATTGGTTGGAGGCAGATAGCTTGCATAATAACCCAACCTGGTTAAGGTTGGAACTTGGAAGCATCTTCCTGTATGCCATCTTCACTGGCTGATTTGGTTTACACACCTAGTGGTTCAGCCTGCTCGGAATGCTGCAAAAACATTTTTAGTGAAGACGACTCTCAAAATCTGGAATTAATTTAGACGCCATTTTAGATAGCAAAACTTTTCACTATAGGTTCATATGTTTAAAAATCATGCCTTCCATCCCTCTCTAGCAGATGGAGCTTTTTCCATGAGGTCTGATCATTGCATTAAGTCATTAAATGATTAATATATTTAGGGCACCTTTGCATCCTTCTAACCAGAGTGTGAATTATACAATGACAATAAGGGGGTGGGTCAACTTTTTCTCCAGGGCATACATAAATGGAACCCAGTACAGTGGAGGCACGTGCTTCAGTGAATTGAAGCCTTACAATCCTTACAGCTTGTTTAACATAAAGTGTATGCAGTCTGTACATGATCATAAATCAAATCCATTACACCAGCTCATGGGGCACATACCACACAGCAACTTTTATAGCCAGGGGTCACCAACAAAGTATTCTAGAGCAAAACTGCCAGCAAGTCGGACCCACACATACACACACAACAGTAGTCTATCATTTCCACACAAACACAGACCCACACAATGTTGTACCAGAACTTTCTCTATCATCAGTACCCAACACTTGATTAAAAGTCCTAGTATATTAGTTGGGAACAGTAGGGTATGATTGTTGTGCATTCCATCAGTTTCTGAAAGTACTATTGCCTAAATATCTGGTATGATGACAGACATCTTTAAGTGCAGTCTCCTTCGTAATTCGGATCTTTGCTACTAGGTCCTGCCTGCTCACCGTCCTCTTGACCTCCTCCTGCCTGCTGACTGTAATTCTGACCTCCCACTGCTTCCTTATACAACAGCACATAAATATAAAACTCACTATCACCCATACTATCCTGCTCCGTATTAAACCTGCATGACAACCAGAGGAAATACAGGCTGCATTATCATCTATAAATCCAAATTCTTACAAGTTTCAACTCGCTCATTTTTAAATACAAAAAAGTGTGTGTGTGTGTGTTGCTCATATTGACTCTGTGAATGAAATTTAATCTGAGTTCAATAAAGTAGCCATACATTTAATCTAATACAATTAATCAGCCTCCAACACACAGGGATTTTAATGTTGTTCAATTACCCAACTAGGTAAAACTGCATTCTGCATTCCTGAGTGAAAACAAAGGGGGTGCCTATGATAAAAGCTAATATCAAAAAGGCAAAAAACTAACTAAACCACCAAAGCCACACAATACTTTTAAAATGAAATAATAAACTCTATATTGATGTCAAATGTATGTCTATAACAACCAATCCTCCATTATCTCACTGCTCATGATTGAGCACCATTGTTAGCTAACATTAGATAATATATAACATTATATATGAAATGCCAAGCCATAGGCCCAGCTAGCTGGTTATTTAGCCAACATTGGAAATTATAGGGTTTGCTATCAGCTAGTTAACATTAGTTAGCTAATGTCATGTAAGGCAAACGTTAGCTTTAGCTAGCAAACAGTAGGCTAAACTGTATCTTAGGGCAAAAGTTAGAAAATAGCTAATGTTAGCGTTCATCCGTAGACAATCTAATTCAGAAACTCTGAAGGTAAGAAATTGTATTAAATTAGCCAGATAGCTAGCTACTTACAGGAATCAGGAATCAGGAACACTTTGTCACGTCATCTCATGTGCTTGCGCGCATGACACGAAATGCCGTTTCCCCCAGCCCACAGCGGTGCAACATACAGACAAAAACACATTCAAGAACTACAAGAACACACATATGCAAACTAACACATATATCCAAAAATAAATAAATCACTGTCCAAGGGAACAAACGACAGCTAGGACGACTGTGGGAACCGCCGGTCTGCATGGGCCGGCAGTGTCAGACCGCCCTCCGCGTTTCGTCCTCGGGCGTATCCATTGGCTTACGCGACGCATGTGACTTGACGCGAGCCACTGCAATGATGGGAGTGAGACGTCCAACTAATGTCAAGGTTAAGAAATGGTATGGTCCACCTGACGGGTGTCTGAAATTGTAGTGCAAGACTCTTTCAGGCATGATTATGGGAACTATATTGTAACATTTACGTTTACAGGTAAGAAGGATACCTGTTTTTACCTCTTTTGGGGGGGGGGTCCAAGTTTTAATTGGGGGAGAGGTTGGGGTCAGACCCCCCCAATCCTCCCTGTAATTTGAACCGTGCCTCCACCAGATTACAGCTAAATCTAATATCCCCCCCAGATATATATATATATATATATATATATATATATATATATATATATATATATATATATATATATATATATACAGACTCGCAGCTTTGTCCTCGGGACAAGCTCCCAATTTCCCTCTCAGCCTGTAAGCCCCTCCATTGGTGCTTTTTTACCCCCCACGTCAAAAGGTATCATCTCATGTGGATATGGAAGAATTTTCTCTCTTCAGAGTTCCTCATTGTTAGTTGTCAAAACATCATGGGAGCAGGATATAGGCGAAGAAATTAACAATGACCTATGGAATGATATTCTTCTCTGGGTCCACTCTTCATATATATGTGCCAAACATGGTCTAATGCAATGTAAAATCATACACCGCACTCACTGGACAAAACTCAAAACTTTCTCAAATTTACCCTGATATTAACCTTGTCTGTGACAGGTGTCGACAAGCTCCTGCTTCACTGAGTCATATGTTTTGGTCTTGCCCATCTCTAACTCATAACTATTAATCCAATATTTTTGAAATGTTATCAGGGGTACTTCAGGTGCCCTTTGATCCAGTTGTTTTAACAGCACTCTTTGGGGTAATACCAGATACAGTGGTCCTGCCAAAAATTAAAGCAGAACTTGTGGCCTTTTTGACCCTATTGGCTAGAGGACTGATATTACTTCGTTGGAAATCCTCCTCTCCTCCATCTCACCAGGCTTGGATCAGAGATGTTCCTCATTTTAGTAAATTAGAAAAGACCAAACACACCCTGTGTAGGTCTATGACTAATTTTTTTTTTAAATATGGCAACCCCTCTTTGACCAAATAGAGACATTGCAGTTGCAGAGTGTACCTCAGTGAAGCAGGCTGTTGGTTATTTTTTATTACATTTCCTTGTAATCTTGCTCCTTTGAATATTCAATGCTAATCTGTAGCACTAACAGTAATTATGCCGCAATTTACCATGAAGACTGTGGTTTTTGTTTGTTAGTCTTTACAGGGGGGTTACTACAAACAATTTTTTTTGTATATTTGTCTTGTTTGTAACTACTGTGTTTACCATATACATAATGTTTATATGCCGTTACTCTTTTGTACATATGTTTAAAAAAACAAAACATGTTGAAACAATTTGAGAAACTACTGTTTACAATGTGGAAAAACACCAACGAAAAGAGTTTTGAAAATAGAAAAATTCCAGACAAGCAGTCACTGTTCAATACTGACTAGCAAATTATTTCCAATAATATTCATATCCAACAGCATTGGCAGGGCATCTTTATTCAGCATTATGCTCCCCACACAGAGCGCTGTTCATTCAATCTGCCTCCATGCTGGCTGCTGTCTATTTTAGAGTATTCTGGTCTTCGTGCAATCTATTTTAGTTATTGCTCCATTTCTCTGAGACAAAGTGAAATATCCGCACCGGCCCTGTTATTGCACCATTTTTGATGGAGTCACGGCGCTGCCCCCAACACCTGCCCCCAATCCCTCTACCCCCTTTGATCCCCCACCGCCGCCACCCCGCCATCGCCCAGCACCCACCCCCCCACACCATAATTTGAATAAACGCATTCAATTAAATCAAACTTGGAATACTGTAGCATTTAATTGAAAGGGAATTATCCTCTATATGATTTCAGAAATGATCTCCGGGGAGGTAGTGGTGCTTTTCAACAACTCACCAATTAGACACTTGTCTCTTAAATGGAGACTACCTCCAAAGGAAATTCCCTGCATTAGGGCTTAATGATTTGGGCACTTACCAATTATGATGGCAATGAATTTCTTTTCTCGTTAAAACAAGATATCATTTTATGGATTCGTAAAAGCTGCAGCTCCGTATAGTGTACAAACTAAGAAATGACCAGAGAGGTGGTGCAAAAAAAGAAGAAGAAGAAGAAAGCAATGCAACATTAATGATATAGCTTACCTATCAAAATATTTTTGAGTTATCATATGATCATTCTAAATAAGATTTTTGGAAAATTGAAGAATATGAGACCAGATGTTTGTGTTTTTATACGTGCGTGTAAAAAAAGTAGTTCCAAAGTGAAAAATCCAAACCGAATGACTCTTCTCATTTGTTTTACTGTTTCATATTTGACCTGCAGGAGTTTTAATGGGTGGAAAATGGTTCAAATCAGCGTCTGAAAGAACAATTTCCATCCATTGTCGTTTTGTAATTCTACTGAGTGATTTTTTTTATTTTCTTAGGGCATGTCTGCCAACGCTGGAATCAAAACGACAGCCATTTAGTACAGCCACAATATTAACAAAAGAGGGCAGCAGGCTGCTATTGATTGACCAGCGAGGCCTTTTCCCTTTCAGTAGAACTGGCCGGAGTGCCAGAGAGAGACTGACGATGTATACGTGTGTGTGTGTGTGTGTGTGTGTATGTGTGTACGAGAGAGAGAGAGAGAGAGGAGAGAGAGAGAGAGAGAGAGAGAGAGAGAGAGAGAGAGAGAGAGAGAGAGAATCTGGGCCTGGGTTGTCTCACACAAGAGGGCCTGTCTGCTTGCTTGCCTCCTTGGCTGCCTGTCTGTGTGAGTGATTGGGAGATTGGTTTATTTTAGCTCATCATCTCCCTCATCAATCTTTTACATGGGACTGGGTCAGCAAAGATGACAAAAGTGAATCGCTTATGTGGTCTAAAGTTTCTGGCAGGGACTCGGTGTGAGTAAACACAAAAGGCTTGCTCTTCCCTTTCTTCTCTCTCTCCCCCCCTGTCGCCCGTTCCCTCATTCCCTTTCTCCCTATGCGTCGCTATCTGTCTCTCTCACTCTCACTCTCCCTCTCTCTTTCTCCCTCTCTCTTGCTCTCACCCCCCCCCCCCGTTCCTCTACTATCCCCCCTCTCCCTTTCCAGAGATGTATGAATGCAATGTGTGGATCTGGTTGGCTTTGTGAACTAGGTGCCAGACCACATCTGAGAGGCTTTGCTGAGGAAGCAGATTGCACGGTGACGTCTTTCCCTTCTTTCTTTTTCTTTCTGTCTTTCTTTCTTTCTTTCTTTCTTTCTTTCTTTCTTTCTTTCTTTCTTTCTTTCTTTCTTTCTTTCTTTCTTTCTTTCTTTCTTTCTTTCTTTCTTTCTTTCTTTCTTTCTTTCTCGCTCTCTCTCCCTCCTCCACCTCTCCAGCCCATCCTTTCATTCCTGCTCTCACAAAGACAAGGTGGTGACCTTTGGTGGGCGTGACATTTTTTTCCCTTCTCTTCCTATGCCCTTCACACCTCATCCTGCTCGAGGCCTTGTCAGAGTACCCGCCGTGGACTCACAGTGTACTGGCCCCTGCCACACATCCCACTTAACTATGGATTCACTCCCATTCATGTATCCAACAAAGCGACTACTGTGCAGTTTGCGGGGGCGTAGCAGGCTAGGTCTGCAGGGTGATGACGGCTAAACGACAGTCCTAATCAGGAGTGAGACTCGTAAAAAAACAACTAACGGGCAGATCAGCATGGAAAAAGAGGAGTCTCCATTTGGCTTTTTGAATTCAAACACATGTCAGATGTTGTAAAGACTTGTTGAAGTGGAAAGAAAGAAAGGAGAGAGAGAGAGAGAGAGCGAGCATGGTCGGTGAGTGAGATCTGAGACATCTCGCCAGCCTATATGAGATTACAATGTAAACACAGTTGAGAGAAATTTCGGTTTTCTTATACACTCCATAATACAACTCATGTCTATTTCAATATATATCATCCACTGATTTACTATATTGAAATTTTTTTACAGCAGCCAGATAGACAAGAATAACTTTTTCTGGCCTCATAACGGGCTAAGGCTTTAGGGTCGGGGTAGGGAAAAACCAAGTGAAAGAATGAGAAAATAGCTAGAAAGCCCTTTGACTGAGCCCAAGTGGGAAAACGCCACTTCCCAGGAACATGTGACTCACCAGCCAAACTGTTTAGCCGTGGATATGATCTGCTCCTTTGCAATGTCGGCCCCCGCTGCACTAACCTTCATTCACTACTAACATGCACACGCACGCACGCACACGCACGCACACACACACACACACACACACACACACACACACACACACACACACACACACACACACACACACACACACACACACACACACACACACACACACACACACGGAGACATAGACAGGAATCGACACACTCATACGTAACACGGACGGATAACACGGGCGCAGGGCTGCCCGGTGCACATGGGAGAGAGACGCTTTGAAAAATAAGCCCTCATTTGGGCAGAGTGGATTCAGATGACTTGGCCGCAGCACAAAGGCGAGCAGTTCTCTGGGTCAGCTTATTATTTCAATGGATGCAAGGCGCTGATGTTCTCAAGTGTGGTGCACTTCAATCAACCTTCTAGGCAGCTCAGCACTCGGGTCAGAGCTTCGGTCTCATCTATCAGGCTTGAGGAGGACCGAGGGCCACCCCAGCCGTCCGGACTGCCCATCTGGCTCCAGCCCTCCTGCAGCCAGGTCTATTCGATGGGATGGCACTGCAAAAAAAAAAATCCATCCATCATGAAGTTATGAAGTATTGGGTGTGAAATTTGATATTTGCATTGTTTCAAACAGTGAAAACTGAAAAATGTTACAAGGATTCCCATAAATCAGTACCGCTAGTGATATTAGCTTTAAACCAGTGGCATCGACCGAATAATTTCAGGATATTGTCATTTCTTTTGAAGGAATTCTCAAAATAGGCATCGCCGTATTGGAAACAACAACAATGAATCTTACCCTATTATCATTTTTTTAATTGCTTCCCCGGCAAACATTCATGTAATTTTGCCCTGTTCTTTGATCTTTTTTTAGCCGCGTTTTAACAAAGCTGGAACTCGAAGAGTCGACACTACAGTAGATAACTTGGTTAGACTGACATTTTTTGCAGCATGATGGTAGGCAATGGGTTCTCACAAAAAAAAAGAAAAAAAATTCTGCTGCAAATTGGATTCATCTGTGGCAAGGGAATCCCAGTGTTGACCAAAAAAAAAAAAAATTGCTCAAAGATGCAGAGTTTTGCAGGAGTGCGAGAGAGAAAAGACAGATGTTTAATTTCCTTTAGTGTGTGAGCGACAGGCCGAGAAGTGTAGAGCTATATGTGTGTGTATGTATGTGTGTGTGCTGGGGGGGGGGTTCTTTTGTTTGCATTTCGTCAAAGTATTTGTGTTTGTGCTGAAAAATATTTTTCGCTCTACCCCCCCCCCCTCCTTTCCAACAGAGGACAGATAATTAACATAAGCAGGCTCTCCAAACAAAAACAAACAATTACACTCGCGATTCATAAAAAAAGATATGGAAGTAATCTTTGTTGTTTTGTCTTTTTCTAACTTTTTTTGGTCTATTCTCAAGTGATTCCTTGTTGTTGCGTTTACTTCCATAAACACATATTTGTTCGTTCGGCTCAGGAGCGATTATTACCGTATAGGAATGCTTGCCCACTTTTAATCTCATGGCAGCGGGTTACATAAACACCGGCCATAATTAAATCACTCCATAATACATAGAGGGATGAACACACACACACACACACACACACACACACACACACACACACACACACACACACACACACTAAAAACAACAAAACACAACACATGAATCCCCACACGTGAAATTAATAAACACTTAACACAACAGAGTGAAAATACAATCATTCCTGAATGAGGGCCATCATGCATGCTTGACCGAGCCTGTGTCTCTCTTATGACTGGTCAAAGGCAGCCTAGCGAGAAGGTTAACCGGACTATATTTGTTGTTATTCCACCATAGACATCTGTTCCATTGCTTGCATTAGCAGTTATCGACTACAACAATATTAGTCATGGCCCCGGAGTTGTGTAATTCAGACTTACCAAAGCGTGCCATCCACCACCATGGTCTGCTTCCCCCTCTAGCCAGACCCTGATAGGGTAATGTGGGGTGTAATGACGACCAATTAGAAGGGATCACGAAGCAGGACATGCAAACAGAACCCACCGGAGCGGGCCCAGTGCTGCTATGCCTGCTGGCATTTTCAGCGACTTATTTATATATTTTTGGGGCGCTGATCTGATATCAGCGTCGCTCTCCCCTCCAGGAACGAGCGTGGGTTTCGTCTTGTAATCCTACACTGATCCAAGAGCAGCTCGGGCAAGTTTGAGAAAAATTGCCCAGGCACACGGATCGTTGGACTTATGGTACAGTGGGGTCTTTGATGAAGCTGGGCAGTGTCAGATACCTGGACCACCCAGTCTCAGCATGCACTATACAGCCATTGTACAGCCAGGGAGGCAGTGCCCTGGTACCTAACAGAATCCGCGGTCTGTGTCTGACTGAGTGCAGTCGCAGTGTGCGGCGAGTGAAGATAACCTCCAGCACATTGCATCAGTAATTGACTCTGATGAATTGAGCAGCTTTGCAGATTTGCTTGGTGCAAATTGAATAACGGCCATTTTCCTGGTGTAGATGTTTATCCCGCTAGATGATAATACTATATAATGACCGGAGCACAGACGGGGATGCTGCTGAGTTGTGTGCGTGCGTGCGTGCGTACGCGCGTGTATGCGTGTGCATTAGTTTTGTGTGTTCATGTCTCTGTTTGTTAGTGACCGTGTGCATGCATTGCCGCTTGGATGTGTGTTGCGCTGCAGAGGTAGGCAGGCGTGCCTGCTCGGAGATGCGAGGCGGACTGCGGTCCAGCAAGGCTTCAGTCGCCGTCTGAAACGAGCAAGTTCAGAGAAATATCAAATCCGTGCAATCTCTGGTGTGTCTGGCACGTCACGGCACGGACAACGTTTCATGAAAAGCCCCACCTGAAAAAACAGGGTGGCCGTTACTTTATTCCAAGGCCCTTTCAACGATGACAGTCCAGTCTGCGGTCACGGTAGACATTTTCAGGAGTAAATGCGCCAGACAATAAACAGAGATGATTAGGGAGAACAACTGGCACTGGACTGACACATTTCTCTTTAAACCCAACACAAAACTAGCTCGGCTGCGATGGAAGCTGCTTTCCGACAGGATTTCAGAAAACTTGACTCGGGGTATGTGTGATTTCGTCGCGTGGCGATCTTTCATTTCAACCATACAAGATGTTAACTTTCTTTTTCTTTTATTATTTCTCCCTCTTTTTCTCCCCAATTGTACTTGGCCTATTATTACCCCCCCTCTGCTGGTCCGGGGAGGGCTGCAGACTACCACGTGCGCTCCTCCGATGCTACATGTGGAGTCGCCAGCCGCTTCTTTTCACCTGACAGTGAGGCGTTTCCCCAGGGGGAAGTAGCGCGTGGGAGGATCACGCCACCCCCCCAGTTCACCCTCCCCTCCGAAGAGGAGCCCCGACCGACCAGAGGAGGCGCTAGTGCAGCGATCAGGACACATCCCCACATCCGGCTTCCCACCTGCAGACACGGCCAGTTGTGTCTGTAGGGACTCCCCGATCAAGCCGGAGGTAACGCGGGGATTCGAACCGGCGATCCCCGTGTTGGTAGGCGACAGAGTAGACCGCCGCGCCGCCCGGACGCCCAACAAGAAGAGATTAACTTGAAGTGCAGCGCAAGTAAGTCCACAGAAGACGGCAGAGACACAGCGAGGCTTTAGATGTTTTACAGTCATTTTTACCAGCTGGGAAGTTCAGTCAATACCCAGCAACATCCAGCATCTCCTGCTTAACATGTGGGCATCTTGATACAGTATGGAGAAAAATGTAAAGCAAAACCACTAAGTGTGCGCGTGACATCGCTCATTACCCAGGACGACATTTGGATAACATGTGAATTTGTGTCTAAATGAATGTGTCTTATGAAGCACAAATCACCGAGACGTGGTCACCGCACATCAGGTCATCGTTATCATGTCAATGTGTCCGCGAAAGCAGGGCGCACGCACACATACCGTACACTCACACACACTCACACACACACACACACACACACACACACACACACACACACACACACACACACACACACACACACACACACACGACTACAAACATGCATATATTTGCATTTGCACTCGAAGGCCCACGCAGTCAAACAGACCAACACAAGCATCCATGTAAATGCATGAAAGTCAAGATGCATACACACTTTGTGCACTTGCACACCTGTCTGTCCATGTTGTGCCCCTCGTGGGATGGCTGAAAGGCTTCCTTTAGGCTGCAGAGCCGAACAGACCATTGACATCCTCGGGCTTAAACTTCTGTGACCCCTTTCAACCTCCTGTGAAGTAGGCAGAGAACTGCCGAGCGGGGCCCTTGGAAATATCTGCGGTCAGCTGCTTGTGGAGGGAAGAGGAGGAGAGGAGGAAAGGAGAGAAACTTGCTTTTAATAAACAAGATAATGGGTGCCATACGCCCTCTCTCACACCACCGCTGCCTGCAATCTCTCTCTCTCTCTCTCTCTCGCTCTCTCTCTGTCTGTCCGTTTCTCTCTCTCTGTCTCTCTCGCTCCCTCTCTCTCTCTGTCTCTCACTTCATCTCTCTGTCTCTCTCTCTCGCTCTCTCTGTCTCTCTGTCTCTCACTCTCTCTCTTGCTCCATCTCTCCGTCTCTCTGTCTCTCACTTCATCGCTCTCTCTGTCTCTCACTCCATCTCTCTCTCTCTCTCTCTCTCTCACTTTGTCTCTCTGTTTCTCTCTCTCTCTGTTTCTCTCTCTCTCTCTCCAGCTCCAACTCTCTCTTTTTCCCTTCACGACATACGTTCAGTGTTTTTAGAATGGGGTGAGAGTGAAACAGTGAATGAGGGAGAGAGTGTGAGAGAAAAAGGAAGAATGACAGAGGAAAAGAGGAGAGGGGGGGTGGTGGTGGTGGTGGGGGATGATCTTCAAACCAACCAACAATTAACTGGCGTCAGGATGTTTATAGGCAGAGTTAGTTTAAGCGGCCGGTCCTCAGTCAATTCAGCTGTGGCCTCAAACACACATTCTCTTTAATACTGAAATTATGGAGAGAGAAAAAAGAACATCCATAATTCATTTTCAGGCCTCAGGGGTCTTTCAGATAGGGAGAAAATGTCTTCCGACCTTAGCTGTGTGTGACCATTCTCTGTTCACATTCAAATCAAACTTCCAAAAAAAAAAGAAAAAAGATTGGAGCTCAAAAAACTTGGAAAAGAAGTGCTACCCTAGACCAGGAAAACCCAGAAGCATAAGTTGGTCCCATAAAAAAAAACAAAAAACAAAACAAAAAACATTTTATTTTGGTGCTGTTACAAAGGTGTGATGTTTTGGTTGGGGACCTTTATTAAACGGTGAGCTGAAATAATACTTTCCGATTGAGAGAGAGAGAGCGAGAGCGAGAGCGAGAGAGAGAGAGAGAGAGAGGTCTCACACCTACTTGTATTTCTGCACATTCAAATGGGAGGAATTTTTTTTTCACGATTGTTTTTTTTTCTCACTAACTCACCAGGGCCTTGAAAGCATTGTTCCTGTGGTATGCACGGGCAAAAAGCACGAGTGCTGCAGCGAAGGCGTGATAGATGCGCTCTTATCTGTCTCAATCTAGACCCACAGAGTTGGACACTGTTCTGGACGTGTTCCTGAAAACACAGAGCTGAAGAAGAAAACTGGTCATCTGGGCTTCGGGCACATTTCAAACACCTTTGCTGGCAAGAATTTAAATGGGGAAAAAATTGGCCTGATGCACACACACACACACACACACACACACACACACACACACACACACACACACACACACACACACACACACACACACACACACACACACACAGGGGGAGTTGATGTGCACATGGTAGGCCTAACACTGGTGTGCCAGAGGAACATCTGCCTGGCGACCTTGTTGTGCTCCACTGAGTGATACGGCTTTGCGGGTGAAGTTGAAAATTTGTGTGTCTGTGTGACTGCCCGTGCATGTGTGTGTCCAATTGCATGTGCACGCGTGTGTTTACGTGCATGTACGAGCACTAGTGTGTGTGTGTGATTGTGTGTGTGTGTGGGGGGGGGGTGCGAATGTGTGCACACTTGAATGTGTGTGTTTGTGTGCGTTTGTGTCTGCCTGTGTGTGTGTTTGTGTGTGTGAACGTGCATGTATGTGCACTTGTGTATGTGTGTGTGTATGATTGAGTGTGTGTGGGGGGATGCGTATGTGGGCACACTTGAGTGTGTGTGTTTGTGTGTGTGTGTGTGTGTGTGAATGTGCATGTATGTGCACAGGTGTGTGTGTGTGCATGCACAGGTGTGGGTGTGTGCACACTTGAGTGTGTGTGTGTGTGCATGTATGTGCACGGGTGTGTGTGTGTTTGTGTGTGTGTGTGACTATGTGTGTATATGAATGTGCATGTATGTGCACATGTGTGCGTGTGTGTGTGTGTGTTTAAGCTATGATACGATATGCTTTTTTATCTTATGGATAATGTGGATCCAATCAAGCAAAATAAATCCCTCTCCAGCATTTCTCTGCAACAAATTAGCGAGGGATTTCATGATATACGGAGTGGGATGAGAAAATGACACCAGGCTCTCTCGTACTGAGCAGTACAACGTTTCAAACCGATCTGTAGATTAGATCAGACATGCATTCAGACCAGCACTGACAATCGTTGTTAGAGGTTGCTGAAAGACATGCGCAATTATTTAAGAGCCTGATTATGGTGCGTTTTACAAATGCAAAATGTAAAAAAAAAAAAGAAGTTTTTTTGCCTATGCCACAGTTTTGCAGCACTATGCCACAGTTTTGCAGCACTGGCGGTGGACTGTTTCCAATTTCCAATTTCCGATTTTGAGGACAGTTCAACAAATCTAGCTATAGAAGATACGAGAAGATACTCAGATGAAGGCCACCATGCGCCCACCTCATGACCTTAGCTGCCAAACTGGCTTTTTAAAATCATTGTTTCCATGCTTGAAAATAGGTGACTCTCTCGAACCCTCGGACCTCACCACCATCCACAATAGCGGTCAAGTAAACTCTGCAGGATAGCCTTCCTGAGGACTTTGATTCGGGTGTAGGTCACCGAAAATCAACTTCAGGTCTTTCGAGGTTACTTTGTATACGCTGTAAAAAATGGCACGCAGTACAAAAAAAAGACCTACTTAAGGAAAATAACTACAGTGGCTGTAATTTCTCACTGTTTCCCTCCGTGTTAGTCAGAGGGAAATGGCTTTCTTGCTAGTCGTGCTGCAGTTAGAACAAGTCCGTATAATTCCCAGGCTCCCCAGTTAGGAGACGGTCCTTTAACTTTCCTTTCAGCATGACACACACAGTTAAAGTGCTGCATTGTAAGCAAAAGAAGAAGAAGAAGAAGAAGAAGAAGAAGAAGAAGAAGAAGAAGGAAAAAAAACAGAGGAGCAGTGTTTTGGATTGGAGTGTCAGAGGCCATGATTCTGTGTGAACACATAATTTACATCCTAGGCAACAAAGTGGTTTTCACCACAGAGTCATAGCTGCAAAACCACTGCTAACTGGTTGATGTGGATCCCAGTGGCTTGTGAAATGTAGCGTCCCACAAGGCCCCATCCTGGCCATCGCCCTGCTGCGTTGGGACGCTCTTTTTTTTATTAGCGTGTACCGTTTTTTCTCTCCCTCCCATTAGTTTTCATTGTCTTTCTTCCCCCCATTTTCGCTGTCGTCTGCTGGTGCCGTAAAGCCCTCGGAGGGCTTGTCACTGTGGTGTTGCGCCAAGTATTTTTGGCTCCACGTTGCTTACATGCAAAATGCAAATTATGGTGAAATCCGTTGCTCCACGATCTAATTTGCTGCTAAAACCACATTTTATAGTGATATCTTTTCTGTCACCCTCGCTGGTTTCGGATAGATTTTCCCTGACACATTAGTTAAAGTGTCTCATATTCAACATCTGTTTCATTCAATTACGTAGCAGTTGACTTGAAATTGACATTTGGTAATGGATAGTGTGCAGATATTAAAATATTTTCACCTTGCCACATGTGCACCGAGGCCTTTTCATCTGACTGCCTTTTTTCTGCCCCCCTCTCCCCTCTCTCCCCCCTTTACGCACAATTACATGTAATCACACCACGGGCGCTTGTCTTCCCAGGTAGATCACGTTGCTTTTGAACATAGCAGTATTGTTTGCTGCTAGCATGGGGGGCAGGGGGATCCCCGCGATTTATGTGGTATTAGTGCATCCCCTTGGCCAGACACTTGGCCGGCCCTCTCTCGTCTGGCAAGGCGCGGGGCTGGGCTTGCCAGGACACGCTGGAGAGCCGGGCTGGAGCTGTTTAGCTCGCAGGAATGTGTCAGTCATGCTGCCGGCCCGTCGTTGCCGATAATTCAAAATGACAATATAATGAAAGCGCCGAGGTGCGAAACACTGCGACGCGGCGGCGCGCCGCCTTTTCACGCATTCGAGCTCCCTGCAACTTTGTGCGCTTGTGCGGCGGTGGGGGGGCCTTGGATGGGGCCTAATTTTCCCATACAGAAGTATTTGTGAGTGAGGATAATGAGTATCTATACCAATTTGTTTGGGGAACTTCTGGACCAGTTGGCCTCGTTCAGCGCAAACCGGTGTGATCTCTATCCCGGAGAGAGAGAGAGAGAGAGAGAGAGAGAGAGAGAGAGAGAGAGAGAGAGAGAGAGAGAGAGAGAGAGAGAGGGAGAGAGAGAGAGAGAGAGAGGGAGAGAGAGAGAGAGAGAGAGAGAGAGAGAGAGAGAGAGAGAGAGAGAGAGAGAGAGAGAGAGAGAGAGAGAGAGAGAGAGAGAGAGAGCAGAGCAGAGCAGAGCAGAGCAGAGCAGAGCAGAGCAGTCGCTTCTTTTGCTCTGTTATTACAACATGTTTTTGTCTCCCCCCTTTTTTTTCCAAGATGGCCGCCAAGAACATGACATCATATGCGCCGAACACCAGAAAATGCACAAACAGGGGATTTGGCCTCCCATGGGAAAGAACCAAGCTTCAAGTTTTGTTCCTGATTAATAGATTTTCATTACGTGCAATATTAAGATGGATGGTTGGATGAATGGATTGCTGTAGACAGGGCCTGTCGCGGAGGAGGATTTGCATAGTCAAGTCTTTCTTTCAGCTCGTCCATTATTTCATATCCAAAAAATTTCAACTTTTTTTGCGGCTTCTATCAACCAAGAGAATACCTCCGATGAAGGTGTCCTCGTCCATTTCATTCCGCCTGCGCTGCCAGACAGATGTTGGCATTTGAGTCGGAAACCTTGAGGGATTACGCCGCTCCTGCGGGGGTGAAGGGGAGAGCAAATTATATTGACAAACATGCATGAGATTCATCCTCTTGCTGACAACCTTTTCATCGGGGGGAACTTTCGGCGAGTCAAGCAGAATACTATCTTCATTAGCAACACCTCAATCTGATCACCCCCCCCCACCACCCCCCCCCTTTTACCGACGGATGAATTATGCAAAAAAAATCCCATTAAGAAAGAACAAAGCTATACGGTAAAACACAGTCTACATGTCCGGTTTTCTCACCGACAGTAACTAAGACAACCCCACCTCTGCGGCCTATCCCACCATCTCAGCTTGGTATCCCAGTGAGGGTGTTAAGTCTAATCTGTGGATAACTGCGGTGATATTTTGTGCTCTCCCCGATGCCTCCCAGGGGATGTCCCGAATTGGCCGTCAGCACAGGATTAATTAGAGCCCCCCCACACACACACACACACATACACATATCCCAGTGGACACATTAGAGAGCTCAGCGCCGGTCAAACTCTAACCGCATTAGCAACCCGTTAGCACTCCAGAGGCCGGTACCCTGCCCTCCAACACAGCACCGGTTACTATAATGAATAACTACCCGTCTATCCTGCTCCGACATCTATGCTTATTATTTAAAGCTTCCGACCCAACGACATTATATGTACCCCCCCCCCCCGGAGTAAGTGAACGATTGCGTTCTCTTTGCATTTCAATAACAACCGCAAGGATTGGTGCAGAGGGTTGCAATCTTTCCTGCACTGTTCCAGCGGCGCTGTGCAGACACATGAGGACTCAGCCTTAAGTTGCGTTGGCGAGCAAAATAGCTGGCATTTTTAATTTGGCACAGTAGGCACAGCAAGGGTAATTTAGAATAGAATAGAATAGAATAGAATAGAATAGAATAGAATAGAATAGAATAGACACCTTGATGATTCCAGAACTTTAGGGGATAACCGACGGCGGAATTATCACGACTTTCATATTTGCGTAACACGCTGATTGTGCGGCGAAGGGGGATAATGTTAAGCGCTCGACAGAAAGATGACGAACGATCGGCGATAATTGCGTTCGGTCACACCAAAAGAGAAGACAGAGGCAACATTTTCCACGCTGCGCAGAGCCGCAGCTTTCCAAGATGCTCCCGAGTGATGCGTCTTGTTGTTCCCGGTGATTATGCAACCGTCCCTGCTCTCACCGATGACAGCGCGCTGCCAGTCTCCCCTGTCTCTTATATTTCACCTCTTCTTTTCACAGCCTTAAGATCCGAACTGTCCTGCAGCCCTCGCTGGCCCACCTGTGTACTGAATAAACATAAAGTGTGGTCGATCGGGGCAGCTCGGATTGCCTGGGGTTTGGCGAAATGTCACCGCAGGGAGAAGCTAAGCCAGAGGCTAGTTTGATCTGCTTGATCACTCAGTCACACTGCCTCTGCTGAAGGTTAGGGCTGAGGCAGCTTTAGGTAGAGGAGCAGCAGCACGTGCACGTGCACGTGCACGTGCACACACACACACACACACACACACACACACACACACACACACACGTACGTTGACATAGACACACGGTTGCATGCAAGCTCATCCACACACACACACAGACACACAGGCTCAGTGAAGAATTGGATCATAACATATCCCCTTCTGCCCAACCAGGAAGAAAGACAAGGAGATAGCGGGGTGTGCATGTGGCCCACGTTAGGTGACCTGACCGGAGCCTTTGAAGGAGTCTATAAGAATACATAAGGACCCGGTGAGGGGATATTACTAATCCCTGCAATATTAATGTCCAAAATGTCACAGGAAAGCCACGGTATCATTCAAAAACACGACAGGCCCGGCCGGGGTTGCAGGGTGGCATCTTGAGCCCGCGTGGATCTCGCTTTGTATAATGAATGAACTCCGCGTCGCAGCCTCGAATCCCTCCGGACTTGCTCTTCCCCGACGCGAGCGTGGCCGGGACTGTCAAGAGACTTGCCGTCTAGACATTTCGAGGGACAGAAAACTCCGCGAGGTCCGTTTCTCGAACGGCAAGGCTATCATCGCGCACAACGTCTCCAGCTGATTTTATAAAACCGGTGAGTGCAATTGTTTTGCCGTTTAATTCCCCCCCCCGCCCCCCTCCTCTCCATTTTCTAATCTCCTGCACCATGAATTAAACAGTGCTCACATTCTGCAGTAGGTTGTGAGCAATCATTGACACGGATGTCAACATAGTTGCCATTTGCGAGAGCATAAGCCTCTTACCGGGTATCAAAATGGGTTGTTTGTCCCTCCATTACGAATCATTAAGTCTTTTTGCTCTACTTTTTTGCTCAGTGGGTTATGAAAATGAGCGAAAAGCCCCCCCCCCGCCCCCCCTGCGTACGGATTATGAGCCCGTGTTTGCGAGGGTCTGACTCTAATGGGCTAGTAATTACAGTTTGTTTATGAGTTTATCGAAGCATATTACCACTATGCCTGCATGGGCTATGGGCAATGGCAGATAAGGATCACACATTTATTTTCACTCCCACCCCCCCCACCCCTCCTCCCTCCCCCTCCTCCTCTAAAGAGCAACTTCGTTCACATTGTGAACTCCCACCGCGATCATATTACAAGACCCAATACTTTTTGATCTGCAGCGGTATGGGTCCGGGGCGGGCATCTCACTTGGCTTAGCAGCCTTGGAAGGGATACACGCGGGCTGTATCATCTCCCACTTTGATGTGGAGTCGAGAGCTGTGGAAAGTCAACGCCACGCAGAAACGGCTCATTAAAGCTGCCGGGCTGAATTGTCCAATTTACACCTTCAAGAAGTCGCCACACGCGACGCTATTGTTCACTTAACAAGGTCAAGGCCTACATGCGTGGCATATTGCAGACGTGCGCCCTTAGACTCCCCCTCACCTGTGTTTACAGCTCCCCGTCTTGTGTGCCAATCCCCGGCTCGGGGGCCGGCCGGCGGGTCGCGGCCTGTGCCGTCTAGGGGCCCGGTGGGGTGATTTCCGCGGCGAGTTGTCGGCGGTGCGGCGAGAGCAGGCAGCCTCACATCCGTCCCTCCTCCTTCCTGGGCTCCTGACGACCTGTGCAGCATATGCTCAGGGAACCCTCGCCGCCGACCCGCTCGCCTCCATTTGTGTTTGTGCGGTCAAATTTAATCAAGACGGCATCTGGTGGCGTTTAATGTGAGTAATTGTCCTGCGTGCCTACGTATATGTGTGTTTGTGCGTGTGTGTGTGTGTGTGTGTGTGTGTGTGTGTGTGTGTGTGTGTGTGTGTGTGTGTGTGTGCGTGTGCGTGCACGTGCGTGTGTGTGGAAGAGACAGCAATATAGCAACAGAGAAAGTGCACGCTGATGGGTAGCATATTGGGTAATGCTATATCCATCTGCGCGCCCGCATGCTGACATACCCCATGCATCTTCCTCGTGTGCACGTGGACTTCGCGTGTGGTCGCTTGTGTGCATCTGAAACACGGCGCGCACGTGTGGGACAGTTTGTGTGTCGGTGTGCGTGTGCACGCATGTGTGTGTTTGCGCGCGCGCGTGTGTGCAGCTTGTATGTTTGCATAAGGTTTGCCTAAGAGCCCGTTGTTGACTTCAAAAAGATTCCTCTGAGATTTTAATTATGCTACAGCTTAACTTGGCACCAGAGACAGAGAAGGATCCTGGCTGAAGCCTATAAATCGCTCAGCGCAGACACTTCCACACCCTCCAAAGCCCTTGACTCCCCTGGACCTCCCAGACACATTGAGGAAGAGTGCTCAGGTTAGCCCCGACCACAGTCACATCGCACATCACACACACACACGCACACACAAACATACGTGCAAACATATGCTTTGTGCACACACATACTGAGCACACACGCAAGCAATTATCCACGCAATCACAACCCCGCATGCCATGCTCTCACTCACAGTTGTGTGTGCATATATGCATTAAGTGTATGTTTGTGCTCACATTAATGTGCATTTAAACACATGCACATATACACATGCATGCAAGCATGTGCGTATAAACATGTGTGAGAGTGTGCACGCATGCACACACACACACATACACACAGATGTATCACACCTACCACAGACAGTTCAGGTGATTCCCATCATAAATCAGACATATTTGTCAGTGAAGCTCGTCAACCTCAAAACCAGCACCTCACCTATTGGCTTAGGCTGCAGCACAGAGCCCTCGCTGGGGCCTGAGGTCTAGCGTGTGTGCACCCTTAACAAGAGGAAGGTTCTCACAGTGGGACAGAAGTCAACCCGCTCGTCTTGTCGGAGTCAGACACCATTGTTTGTTTATGCCATGTTTTGTTTTGATTGTTTGTTTGTTGTTGTTGTTGTTTTCTCACCAAGCAGTGGCTTTCTCGATGTTTTCCACAGTGGATGGCGTCTAGTTAATGTTTCTGTATCCTCGCCTTCCTCCGCGCTACCCATACGCCTCTGAACGCTGAAGTGGAATACCCGGAATTATCTCGGCGGCAAATGACGGCTGTCAGTAGCAGTCTTCAAATGACTGTATCTTTTATCCCGTCCCCCCTTTTCCGGGGTAAAACAGAAGGAGTGAGGGACTTGAAAAGTGATACATCCGCGTATATCGGCATGAAAGAGTCTCTCTTTCTGCAAAGGGATTAAGAGGAGAGTGTTACCCCCCAACACCACCGCACCCCCCTTTCTTTTTGGTTATGCTTTGCCGTTGCGCTCCACCCTCCTCATTAAAAGACCATGCATATTCTCCCAGGAGAGTCCTCCAACATTACAGCTCCTCTCCACAGGTACAGCTCTCTGGGGTCCCTCACTTTTTCCTCTTCTCCCCCCCCCCCTCCCATTACCTCCTGTCTCCCTCTCCCTCTCCCTCCCCTTGTCTCTGAACCCCCCCCCCCACCTCTTTTTATGTACTTCCCGTTTCTTCCTCTCCCCCCCTCCCCGCTACTCTACCTCCTTCCTCCACCTTTACCTCACTTTTACTTCAATGATGTGATGCGCCCCCGCCCCCCCCTCTCCTCACTCACCTTCCATCTGCATATGCAAGTGCTTATTTTGAAGTCGCGGGCCCCACAACAGATATTCAATATTAATGAGGACCCTCATGAATTTTTGAGCTCTAATTAGGCGGCTCTCAGTTCGTTAACGGAGATGGGGCGGTGGTGTTGGGGTTGGAGGTTTCGAGGGGGGGGGTCGTCGTTGCTTTGTTGCGCTGATGGAGAGTTTTCCAGGGTGGGGGTGCCATGACAGGAAGGGACAGTCCTGTCCTCACCTCACCCCCACCCCCTATGTTTGCCGTAATGTCCCTCATGCGATGTAGCAATGGTGCAGGGGGAGAGTGATGCAGGGGTGGGGGATGGGTGGGGGGTTAATCATCAGGCCCGGGTCGCCTGTGCTCATTATAAGACAGCTGGCCATTAGTTTGCAGGCCTCGCACATTGTATCATCTCTGCACGCGGCGTCCTGCTGGGATATTATTTAGCCATTCTATTTTATCGTCACTTCAAATGATGGTCTTTTCAGGCACAGGCGGACTGACACGGGAGTGAGGCGGGAAGGTGACACCTCCCTCCGCCCGAGTGTGACAGGGGGATTGGCTCCTTTTCACCAGCGGCGCTGACCAGTTTACACACACACACACACACACACACACACACACACACACACACACACACACACACACACACACACACACACACACACACACGCACACACACACGCACACACAGACACACACACACACACACTACCATCTTCTCGACCTGTGTTGTGTCCCCTCAACATGACCGGCTGTGGGTCAGGTTTAGACCTCTCTTAATGGTTCTCCCTCTCCATCCCCTCGTCTCGCTCGTTTAAGGGTCTTCGGTGCGCTAGTTAGCTGTCAACCACGTGCCGTCGCAACCACAATGCCACACATATAGCCGATTCCCCCCACCCCCTTCCACCCCCCACCCCCTCCAACACCACCACACCTCATCCATCGCACATCATTCTGTGAAGTATTGCTTTGAGGTGCGCTCCCTCTGTGCTTTGGCTTTACATTCCCAAAGGTGCGTCGGTATCTGCGGAGGGAGAGTGCAGGTATCATAACCCTCCCACCTCACCCATCCACCCATCCACACACACACACACACACACACACACACACATACATGCACACTCTATCTCTCACGCACGCGCGCGCACAAACACAATGACACGACACCCATCTACCCCAACCTGCTATTTGTGCATATGCAGAGGAAGGGTGCATCTCTAACATGGCAGCAGCAGGAAAATAAATAAAAAATACACCCCCCCCCCACACACACACCAGAAAAGAGATGCGCACCACTGACGGTAACCATCAAGAGGGGCGTTGACAGAATAAGGGCGGGAGACGATGATCTGAGAGGCAGGGATGTTGAGCAGGAGCAAAGGAGAGAAGAGAAAGGGGCTTTCTTTCCTTTGCCTCATTTTTTTTTCACCTTTTTTTTTTTCATTTTCTCAGGATTCATCAAGCCCCATTTGACACATGTCTGACTGTGGTGGCAATAATCTCCCCAGAGGGTGGGGTCCCCATCCCTCTGCCGCGTGCCACTCCTTCACCAAGCCCATTCCTTTTTTCCCCTTTCCCCCAATTTACATTTCAAAAACAGGCGACCGGCCCATCAGAGACGGCCACTAACGATGGGGCCTTTCATCAGCGGCTGGCCTGGTGCGTTGAGACGCCGCACGGTGAGGTTTCATTGATCATGAGCAGGGGGGCCATGGTGTTTGGCTCTGGTTTGCATGCTGCCGAGTTCCTGTCATTGTTTTATCACGGGTTTGTCTCTGGGGGCAAGACGCCGCCGGCAGGGGATGTGCCGGCGAGTCTCACAGGAGAACGTCTTTGTCATCCAGAAGCCTTACATACCAGGGGATTCGCTGCCAAAACCCCGCGCATCGCAATCGGGCCGGTCGTAAAGCTGAGGAGGTGAAGCGATTTTTTTTTTCTCCTGGACTGAGAAAAGTAGAAGAGGATTTTACGAGTTTGTTCATTTAAGTTCACTTTGGGTTGATTACGTTTTGTTTGTTCAGTTACATTCAGTCCAACTCAATTCACCCAGTTCAATTCAAACCAGTTTAACTCAACTGGCTTTGTTTTGCTTCAGTTTAATACAGACTCAATATAATGGTAATATTTCGGCCTGTTGTCTATCAAATATTAGACGTTACCAAAAACATAACACCAATGCAAAATCTAGCGGTTGGTTACGGTAGCTGCTCTCTCGCGATCCTCCCAAACTCTGTGTAGCCAATTCAGGGGGGATCCGTGAACCCGTGTCACCCACACCACGAGGCGACCGCGCTAAACAGTCAACTGAAGGTCCGACCCATTAGGCGAGCGCTAGCGAGTCTAGTTATCCGTGGTCGTTACACTACCCCCCCAGGGCGTGGCCACGTGGGGGCCAGGGGGGGGTGCCACGGCCCCCATTGGTCAGAGCACGGCCCCCCTGCTGGCCCCCCTTCCCCTGTCCCGAGTGGGTCAAAAAACAAAAACAAAAAACACCTGCACAGAAACAGTCAAACGGAAGCTGAAATACATGCATTATTATTATTAGCCTGTTATTATTAAGTTAAAAGGGCTATCACAATCTTCGAAAGTAGTTTTAAAATAGTAGTTTTGACAAGTGCCACCCCACTTAAATGGCTGGCCCCAGCTGCCCCCCCCAGTAAAAAAGTCTGGCTACGCTCATGACCCCCCCCCCGCGCGCTTCTGTATACCAGCTCCCTCACACCTCTGGGCGCACGCGCTTCCGATGGCCTCACGGTCTCTTCATCCCACTTCTGACACCAATGTAGTGAATTCAGGGGCAGCCGGGAAGCGAATCCGGGTCGCCCACACCACGGGCGACTGCGCTAACCAGTCAACTAAAAGGGTCCGACCCGTTAGCCAAGAGCTAGCGAGTCTAGTCATCTGTGGCCGTTACATCTGTAACGAGTTCAGCGAAACGTCCCACAGCTGCATGGGACACATCTGGAATACCGACTCAGACGGTAAAGGCCGTCTAACGTCACACGGAGTAACAACTGGTGTGTTCTAATGAAACGCCAGAATTCTCAGTGTGCGTACCGGCATCACAAAACCAGGTGCAGTTTTGAGGGAGTGAGCGCCGTACTGTCATGGTTATGTTATCTGGGTTTCCTGTTTTATTTTGAAGGCTCACCGGTCTTGTCATTTCTGTTCCTGCCTTGCTCACCTGTTCCCCATTTCCCTGATTGGCTCCCCGGCCGTTACATCCCCCCTGGTAGCCCTGTTCTCTGTGTCAGGCTGTTACGTTAGCCTATGCTAGCCTGGTGCTTCATGCCTTGTCCTCGAGCCTTCCTTGTCGTTTGTACCTTGCCTGTCGTGTGGACTTTTGAACCCCTGCACCATTAAATCGTTGCTCTATTCCGGCCTATCTCCGCTGTCTGCATTTGGGTCCTCAGTTCCTGACATGTGCTACGAAGAGCAAAAGAGCTCAAATTTGCAGATATTCACATCACTGCTTTTTTCCCTTTTTTTTTTAAGGCCGGTTAAGAATAAGGCGATCATCCCAAATTGGGTCTCGGAGATTCTGTTCTTGTCAGTTTGTAGCTGAGAAAGTGTACAACTTTTGAGCGCCGCTGTGTATTTCGTGGCATGTACCCAACACGAACAAAAGTGTTGAGAAACTCGGCGTGGTGAATAGTGCGATGAATAACGAGCCAGACCCTTGATGTTAAGATCACCCCCTTGGGTAGGAGATTATATTAGGAGGCCCATTCATCTCCAATAATTTAGTAATGTAGATAGTAGATTAGCTCTATTCCCTCTTGTCTGCCAACACCTGAGGCATTGCTCACATTCAATACCTCCTTGTTCTCCTATATTCTTACTGTTGTAGGTGGCCTTGGCCTCCCTGGTGCGTTCATTTGACTCCAAATTACTTCGCTCTCATGGGACGCAATTCAACAGCAGCTGACCAAAGGATCCAAACCCCTCAACGCACGCACACGTGCACACATGCATGCACACGTGCACACATGCAGGCAGGCAGGCAGGCAGGCACGTATATTCTCAAAACAGTATCAAAGATAACGGGCCGGGGTGTGTTAAAAGATCCAAACGGTGCGCATTAATGCGTAATCACATATCATTTTATTATACTCTCTTGGTATGTAACCCGTGCCCCCTTTTCCTGTAATTACAGCCGCCGAGTGAGAGAAGGAAAGCATGCTGTAATTGTTTTTGAGGGAGGAATGGTGGTGGCAAAGATAGATTTCAGATGCCATATTTGCGCTAAGGAATTTGAGCTTTTACCCCCCCTCCTCCTCCTCCCCTTTTCTTTCTCTCTCTCTCTCTCTCTCTCTCTCTCTCTCTCTCTCTCTCTCTCTCTCTCTCTCTCTCTCTCTCTCTCTCTCTCTCTCTCTCTCTCTCTCTCTCTCTCTCTCTCTCTCTTTTCCGAAAAAGGACCCTGTCGTTTTCAGAGCTCGCTGCTCCCGGGGTAGTATGCTTTTTATTATTTTTCCAATTAGAGTCAATTGACCTGACAGAATGGAGGGCAATTAGTGATATTTCCCCCTCCTTGCAGGCCTGCGGGGTAATTTGCTGGAGGTTCTCAGCAGTGCTTTATGTAGATACACGCCCCGCCCCACGAGCCCTCTCCCTCTCCGGAGCATAATAACTTATGATTTTTCAGAATGCTGCATATCTTCCTTCCCTTTTTTCTTCTTCCCTCCCTCACTCAGTAAAGTACAATTACAGCGTGATGAAGGGTGTCATCCTTTAAACGGACTCTCTTACGGCGCTTGTTCTCACTTCCTCTGTGCGATCAGATGAAAAGGGGGAAGAAAGATGGCCTCGGTGGCGTGCGTGGAATCCTGTGCCGTATATTTACAATATACACACACACGCACACACACACACACACACACACACACACGCACACACCAAAAACCAGATCTCTATTGTCGTTGCGGGATTGGCGGGGAAGTGGTGGAGGTATTGGTTTGGGGAAAAGATCCGGCCGGGGAGAAGTCATTGTAAGCAGATCATTTCTGCCGTGGCGTATGCAGAATTAACTTGTGCATTCAAACCAGACTTAGGAGGGGAATGGCGGTGGTGGTGGTGGTGGTGGGGGGGGGGGAGCCGGTTGGCTTAAATCCCAACTTGCCATTGATAAACTTGATGAATGTAATTTGTGCCTGCAACCCCGGTTATTGTCCCCCCCCTACCCCCCCACCCTCCCATCCTTACCTGCCATGCCAGAGCGCTCTGCTCCTGTGCGCGGGGAAGGCACAATGGCCCGGTCTGCGCTGGCTCTCGTCTGAATACCTGTATCTGCCTGTGCCTCCGCCGAGGAGTCTCGACACACAAAGCAGAAATAATCTTCTGAACTAAGCTTGTCTGGCATATCCACCGCTGAGTCTATAAGAGCATAGAAAATCTCCTCAAGCTGATGCGCTGAAATAAATATGCTTAATTTCCCCTACGCAGAGAGGCTGCATTTGAAACGCAGGACCGTAAAGGCCGGCAAATAAAGCCGCCATCTACGGAGTTGTTTTGGAGATTGAGATACGAGACAAGTGTGGGTTAGTGGAGCATTCTCTGCGAATGCAAATTCGCCGGGGGGAGGAGGAGGAGGAGAGGCATCCGAAACACATTTGATACATTGGTGAAATTTATTCCATGCATGCGAATGCGACGCCCCAGCTCGAGCCCATCATTTGCTCCGACATTCAGTACATCTGTTGTGTTAAGTGACTGTAATTTAGGTGACATTGGCACAAAGCCTCTTAATGTAGCCCCGGTGGACCCCCTGTAAGAGGGGCACGCGGGACCAAACAGAGGCATCTCGCAGCTGGAGCTGCGTCAAGGATCATTTCCCTCTTCACATGATTAATTACAGTTTGATCACTTAAATCTAAATCTGATTAATTTTGGTCACATGTCAGGGAGGCATCAGTGGTCTATAATGTACAGTGCGCTAATCTGCGCCAACCTCTCCTTGACGGCGGCAGCCGTTTTATGATTCACCGACATGAAGGTTACAACATGTGAAACTAATGTCGTACATGTGGGAAGTGTTGAAATGGATCATTTTATGTCCTATGCGCCCGGCTGAAATTAGCATGTGTGAATCACTGGCGTTGGCATCACGCGGGTGTGAGATGTTCTGCTTCCATTTTAGATATCCCGATAATGGCCGCACGCACGATGTGGGTGTGTAATGTAGGCTATATATTTACACGAGGCTCTGCACAGGATCAGCACGTACTGAAAAGGCACATACGGAGGTGGCGCACGGGCTTTGTGTACAACTTAAACCCGCTCCAAGCAGCGGTCCGATGGGGAGAGTTTAAAGAGCTGCAAGCGCGCTTACAAATGGATGTCACCCGTGTCACTCGCGGCTGCTTTTACCTGGTGCCCGGGATGAAACTTCGAGAAAAATGGTCTCTCTAAGAGCCGATACGTACCATACACAGAAACAGTCACACACACACACACGCATGCATGCACATACACACACATACACACACAGACACACACACGTCCCCCCAGGATAACAGGCCAGATTCCTGTCCTAAGTGGTTGTTGTGGAACTCCTGAGCTGTCAAGGCCTCACTGTAATCCCTCTCATGGGTCAGGGAACAGTGTCATAGAAAAATGCTCCCGTACACAACTTATTGTGCAGAATGGATTTCAGCTCTGTTTTCCTGCTGCTGCTGCTCCTGTTGCTATCACTGTGCCTGTCAGTTGGCGGGGAGGGAGGGGGGGGTGGCAAATTTGTGGAATTATTAATATCATTTATCACTGCATTAAACTGGCTCTCCACACAAAGGTGGAACTGTCGAATGCTATTTCTAGTGGATTAAATGTTTTCCTGATCCCGACCATGAAATCCCGTTTCGGGAGCGGTAACAGTGGGACAGTGGGGAACAGCATCACCGGGGCACCACTGACTGACCCTGAAAACATGACTGGAATGTGTTATGAGTGACAATGGAGCTGTGCAGAGAAAACACAGCAAGACAGGGGTCACTGTTTGAGCACCTGTATGCCGAGGGCCAAAAACCTCCAGTGTTTCTTCTTTCTTTGTGTGTGCGTGTGCGTGTGCGTGTGCACGCGTGTGTGTGCTCACGCGTGTGTGTGTTAGAGCGAGAGAGAGAAAGGGTGCGTGTCAGCATGTGTTGTGCTTGTGGTTTACACGTGGATTTCATCAGTCAATAAGTCAGCAACCCTCCGTCGAACCGGTCTTCTGATTTGAAAGATAAACAAAAAAAGTACGAAAGCTGCGAGGGGACTTGAGGTGAATCGGACATCCAATATTTGCACGCCACATTTTCCTGCGAGATCCTGTATCTATTTCTCCCCCGTGGGCCCGTTTTAACTGTCAGGTGACGGGTTATTCACAAAGATGTAACTGTATAGCGGCGACGACAGGTGATGCGCCGTGTGTCCCGCACATCTCTGGGTGTCAAACGTTTGCTTAATATAACCGGAATCGCCTCGAAAGTGCATTATGGGTAAACAAAGAAGCGGCTGTGACTGCAGACACACTGTAGGTCCTATAACGCGGGGCTTTGCAGAGGGGCACGGCAACTTGCAGGGGAGCTTTGCAGAGGGGCACGGCAACTTGCAAGGGAGGCTTTGTGAAGTGTGCGAGCCGTGGAGCTGTGATCCTCAAGGGCGAATCAGTGGAAAACAAAAGCACACAGCAGTCGTGGCCTACATTCGTGTTGGAGTGCTTTCAACGCCAGCAGAGCTTATTTTCGTATGCCATTAATTGGCCTGAATAGATTGCCTGTTGAATTCTTAATGCGCTATAAATTCCGTGTTTGTTTTTTTCCCCGAGTTGACAGCACACGAGCGTACTGTGTCAGGTCTGGTCCTGTAATCAGCGCCGGCCTTTGGGACAACGTCAACTTAGAAAGTCCCCCAATGCCGGCTTGGTCGGGCGTCCCTGCAGTCTGCGGGGTGGGAGGCCGGATGTGGGTGTGTGTCTTGGTCGCTGGGCTAGCGCCTCCTCTGGTCGGTTGGGGTGCCTGTTGGGGTGGGGGGGGGGGATAGCGTGATCCTCCCACGTGCTACATCCCCCCGGCGAAACTCACTCACTGTCAGGTGAAAAGAAGCGGCTGGCGACTCCACATGTATCGGAGGAGGCATGCGGTAGTCTGCAGGCCTCCCCCCCGGATCGGCAGACGGGGGGTGGAGCAGCGAGCGGGACGGCTCGGAAGAGTGGGGTGATTGGCCAAGTGCAACTGGGGAGAAAAACAGGGGGAAATCCCCCATGCAATCCTCTTTCTCCAGCTCGACTCTCCAACTCGAATTTCTCCATTCTCCTCCTCTGAAAACAAATGCCCACGCCGTCCGTGCACGGGCCACCTCGGCCTTAAGTTCTGCAACGGGAGTCAGAACGGTTGCTATTCAGGGAGGAGGCGTGAGCGTTGGAGAAGGCCGCTGTGCTGGGATGCAGCGTGGCTATCTGGATTATCCAGCTGCACAATGAGAAATTGGACAGGAGTGAAGGGACTTCTGTGGTGTTTTTCTCTCCTCAAACTATGGAATCAACAGAGTCCCTCGGGGCTTTTACCTGTAGGAGTCAAACCTCTCTCCTCCAATCCATTTTAATGCATAACCAGCAGGGCTTTCCTTCCAGCTTAATTCATACGCGGGGACTTTGCATGTTTTAAGCTCTATGCAAATATTATTGGATTTTCTAAGGATTTGGGCGGATTTCCTACCATGGATTTTCCTTTACAAATGTCTTTAGAAAAATAAAGTGAACCTATTTTATTTAAATTTCGGTTTAAGAAGGCAAACAAATATTTAGGGTCTAAAAATACCGAGGAAGGATCTTCTCAAGTGAGGACGGAACTTTATTTCGAAATCTTGCAAGCCGGGTCACACACCGGCGTGCAGTTTTCCACTTCCTAACAGGAAATAAACTTTCCTTTCAATCAAATTCCCAACCCACATCCATTCTTTATCATTATCACTGCATTGCCCACACATGTCTTTTATATAATGTGGTACTCAAATAATCTTCACGTAAAAAAAAAGAAAAGGTGGATTATGGCTTCATATTTCTGTGTAATGATCCACAGCATTGTTTTTCAATGGCCTTGACAGATCGTACATGGACTTGGCCTTGAAAGGAAATACTGACAACGGCACATCCTTGAGCCGGGGAGGGGGGGGGCTGTCCAGAATAATGGGCCGCTGTTGCAGTCGTGTCATCTGAGAGGGCGTTGTGCTCAGGAGGAGCGGGGAGCAATATGATGGTGGTTTGTTTGGACATGACCAGGGCAGCTACAACATCCCTCCAGCCATTGAAGATGACACCGAGACAGAGGGTAAGAGTACAAAAACCAGGTATGGTCGGATCCCTGGGAATGACTTGGAAAGAACCCCACCCGCCCCCCCTCCCCCCAATAAGAGAAACCGCTTAATTTCTCCAAACGATGCTGCCTGAGTACACAGTATTCGTAACAGCAGCTCTCGTACCTTTGCCAAAAAAACTACCGGACAGAGCCGGAATTAGCCCGTGCTAGCATTGGAGAGGAATGTTTTGGCCCACATGTTTCTGATTAGCGCATATTCATATACTGTTCCCCACGCGGCCCTTTTTAACAGTGTCGGGATTTTCGACAACAGCTTAGATCACAAACAAACCGAGGGGACCCTTAAAAAAAAAATAAGAAAAAAGAGCATACTGTTTGTCTTCCCCTTAACATACAGGAAACATTTTTAATGACCTTCTCTCACACCCCTCTCCCTGCCTCCGTCTCTCCCCCCGTCATTTCTTTCATAGTTTAGTCTGTTGGTGGCTTCTTGGGCCAGGGGGGGAAAACAGTCCCTGGCCACAAGCTGAAGGCTTGATTACAGTCCTGGCAAGAGAACAGAAAGCAGAAGGGGCAGGAGGGATGAAGGGGAGGAAGGGGATGGAGGGACCTCAGGCCCTGACTAGAAGCAGCTGTGGAGCGGGCGGGGGTGAAGGCCTTATGTGCTCTTAAAGGGCTCCGGCAGACTGACCTCAGCGGGGCGACACATGGAAGCGCTAAGGCTTCCATGTGAGCTAACTTGGCAACGCCAATAAGTTCGGTGCCGGTTCCGCACGTTATTTTGATTCAGGAGTCAAAGGTTAATTATAGCACCTCGAAACATCTAAGAGCAAGCGCAGGCCCCCATAGGAAAAGTAGTCACAATGTGGGGTATTATCTCAAATTTTGTGCAAATCGCGGCGCTGTTGTAACGAGGACGTGGCATTGAGCAAATGTTTAGGCTTGCGCATAGGTACTGGAGAACATGTGCTAAAGCTCAAGAGCCGGTGGATCTGGCTATTGAGTTGTCAGTGACTTGATACTCTCTCTCCCCGTGAAGCTTTTATCTGTTCGAAACCAAGGAAGAAGAAAAATGATGATGAGAGGGATGGTAGCGCTGCCAGAGTAATGATATATTCAATATAATGGCTGTAAGAGAGCTCCCTAATGGCAGTGGTAAGGAGCCGAGTGGGGCGGGCGGGTGTGGACCGCCACAGCACAGCTAAACTGGTGTGGTAGAGTTAACATAGAGGAATATATACATACCTGGCTACTTGTATTTCCTCTGTCACCAGACGGATGATACTCTAATTGATAAATTGGCAGTAGCCGCCTGCGAGTCTTAGCTTTGTTTTCTCGCCCCCTCCGAAAAGCTCGTGTCGAAGGCAACACGATCGCAAGAGGCACACATCTAAAGGGAGATCTGAAGACAAGTGGGCCACTGGATTTGAACAGGATTGACGCGAAGATGATATTTAAAAATTGCAGGGCTTTTACCAGACCCATTAGAACACATTACTTAATTACACCGTCATCCGGGTGCCACGGCTGAAACAAGAGCTTGCCCCCTTTTCTTCTTCTTCTTTTTTTTGGGGCCATCTTTTTTCCTATCCTTTGAGTGACGAGGACAGTCAGCGTTATTAAAAAGGATATTTCTTTCAAACTCAGGGGTCCTCTCGCCCCCTTGATTTTGACTGACAGCTCAGCCTCGCCAGAAAATCACAGCAATCTGGGCTGCATTTGGATTAAAGGGAGGGAGAGGGTCATCATCAGGGGCTGAGGGAAGGAAGGCGAAGGAAGCCAAGGCCGCTGTGCCGAGGTAACGCAGCACCGATCCCGCGCCTTTGTTCGGGCCTGTAGCTTTAATGGAAAGATAAGCAATGTTGTTGTTTTGCAAAAAAAAAAATTTTTTTCTTTAAAAATTATAATCTTAAGTATCCCTCTTGAATGTGAATCATCTCATTACCAGGCATTCTCACGCTGAGATAATGTGAGGCATAATGTATTTTAGATCATCATGGTATGAAACAGGGCCAAGCGGAGCGCTGTGTAAAATCCCCTTTAGTGGCATTATTTGGGCGTCAGTAGCATAAATTTGGTTGTGAGGAACATCAAAGCCCCCATATAAATGCCTTTCTCTTCATGTTGTCATCCTATCTTTGAATCACTCCCCCTCCCCCCCCCTAGGGCCATGGTTATTTACATTTTCAAATCTGCATTTTTCATATAGATCTGTCTGCTTCTGATTTTAATATCAGTGATGTTTCCCACGACACCTTTTGTTTTATTATGCATTATGAATTTCTTCCCCTCTCTCTTTGCCACCTCCCTCCCTCTGCCTCTCTCTCTCTTTCTCCATCTCTCCCCCCTCCTCCTTTCTCCCGCTCTCCTCCCCACTCTCTCACTCTCTCTTTCTCCATCTCTCCCCCTCCTCCTTTCTCCCCGCTCTCCTCCCCACTCTCTCGCTCTCTCTCTCTCTCTCTCTCTCTCTCTCTCTCTCTCTCTCTCTCTCTCTCTCTCTCTCTCTCTCTCTCTCTCTCTCTCTCCCTCTCGCCTCCATCTTTTTCTAATCCCTATCCCCCACACTAGGCTTATGAGTCCCAGTGTTTTATCATGGGGAGAGAGATTTATCATTTCAATCTCATTTCAATAAATAAAATAATCTCTCTTCCCCTGTACGTGACAGCGGCTAATGGTATTTTGTTATCGAGCAGAGTGAAACTTTGCAGACTTGGGGGGCTCTTGCTGAAACGCCCTGCTTTTGGCGTTCTGTGGCACCGCGCGCCGTGCTTCGCCCCCCGCTGAAACGGCGCATGCGTCCCCTGTACGTATAGCTAAACCCGTGATGCAACGCACGCGACACGAGTGACGGTAACGGCCTACCAACCGTCCTGACGGAGGTGATTATGCCGCGCGGCGGTTACTGGACGTTACCCCTGCAATGGTGTCTCGCAGAGGTTAACAACCTCATGAGCGGTGGTTAGTGATTAGATAAATTATGCATTCACCGGGTTTAGTTTGCACCTCCTCCAGTGGCGGCGGAGGAACCCTCTTGTACCAATTCCGTCCCCTTAAAAGCTACTGGGCTGCACTCGTGTATGCTTTTATCTCTCAGCCAGGATATGTTCTTAAAGCACGGTCTGTCAGATCCGCCTGCACTGTGGTGTGTAGCAGAACAAGAGGAGCCATCAAGACGACAGTTTTATTTTAATTGCTATCTCCCTTTCCTCCCGGTCCTTCATTTTTCCTTACCCCTGGAGCAAATCAACAGAAAAAATGTAAAAGGACTGACAGGAAAACAATTGCGTTTCAAATTGAACTCCCTGCAGAGTGTGTTCACTTCCTTAACCTGACATCCCTCCCTTCCCCACACATGGCAGAGGAGAAGGGAGGAAGACGGCAGCCACACTAAAGCCGAGAGAGAGGGGGAGACCGTCCTTTTGAATATGTGTTTTCTGTTTATCATTAGCTGACTGGGTGCTTCATCATTCGGCGAAAATCCCTATCTGCTGAACATAAGGCCGAGAGACAGCGGGGAATCAATCTTTTGTGCTTGGGCAGATAAACACAGGACGCAATCAGGGGGAGACGGAGCGACGGAGCAGGCCGCGGGACTCACGCCGCCGGTGATGGATGGCGGAAGTGAAAGTGTCAGGATGGCATTATGCAAATGGGGGAGGCATCCGAGCATCGCCCCGGTGATTATGGGAGATGGGAGAGCAGCCTGTGGTCCCCCTGGCACCCCGGCAGCCATTTTGGGGGACTCGTCGACTCCTACTGGAGCTGTACCTCGCGACGGGAGGGGGGGGGGGTTGGGGGTGGGTGGGTGAGAGAGGGATGGATGGGGCAGAGGACGACGGAGAGGAAAAGAAGAGGGGAGGAGATGAAGGAGGAGGAGAGGGAGGGAAGGAGAACGTGTCACGGTATCATTCCCTCACATGCGCCACTGCATCAACCCCCCCGTCTCCACCCCCACACCACCCCACCCGTCTCCACCCCCCACCACCCCCACCCGTCTCCAAAATAAAAAATAAAAAAACAAAAAAACACAGAGGGGAGGAATAAGTCTATAAGCGGAGTAAGAGGCATCTGTGTCATTTACTAAAACAAATGACCAGCCTTCTCTTTCTGTGGGGTTTGAATGAGGGGGGGGGGATGGGGTGGTGGTGGTGGTGGTGGGGGGGGGCTGAGCATGTGGAGTGATGGAGACAGAACATTGATGGAACAATCATGAATAATGAACTTGAACTGGATGAAAATAAAAGCCGGTGAAGATGATTTCGACAGCGGCGATGTTTTCGACAATCAAAATGACTGCATGCTGAAGCCGCTCTCAGCGGCCACAACATGACCCCCGAGTGCGCGAGGGTATCCATCCTGGCAGTGTCACTTTCCCCGCCATCTAGTCTGTCCTTTACACACACACACACACACACACACACACACACACACACACACACACACACACACACACACACACACACACACACACACACACACACACACACACGCTACCCCATCTATCCCTCAACCACTGACCCTTGTGCCTACTACACAAACACACACGCATACACACACACACACACACACACCTAGTTCAATGACAAGCACGCGGGACACACACTTGCTCTGTAATGACCAAGTCTGCTCCTTGTATTCAAATGAGGGCTGAAGTGAGAAAAAGGCAGATACTTCAGGGAGCTGCAGGGCCCAGAGGGGAGATCCAGCCACAGTCCCTGCTGTACCATTATAGTGAGATTGGATGGAGATGGAGACATGGAAAATATGATGGTCTGTGTGAGCTGATGGGGACGGTGCAAGGAGAATGCCGCCCAGATGATGTATGTATGTGTGAGCATGTGTGTGAGTTTGCACATGCATGTGTGTGTGTGTGTGTGTGTGTGTGTGTGTGTGTGTGTGTGTGTGTGTGTGTGTGTGTGTGCGTGCGTGTGCTTGGTTATGTGTGTTTGCGATGTCTGATGTGAAATGAGCAGCTGTAGTTGGCTGATCCCTTTTCCCCGTGCTGACAAGAGAAGAGGGAGTATGTCTGTGTTTGTGCCGGAGATGTAGAGAAAGAGAGAGAGAGAGAGAGAAGGATACTGAAAAAGAGTCAGTGATCACACACACACACACACACACACACACACACATACACACACACACACACACACACACACACACACACACACACCACACACACACACACACACACACACACACACACGCAATCTTTGTTATTATGATTGCCATGACAAAACCCAATGCTTTCAAATAAATGTCCAACATAATCATAATTAATATCATTGGTCCTTTGCATTTCTAGAATCAATTATAATGTATTGCACCGATTAAACCCACATGTCTGCTGATGTCAAAATAGCCTCTTGGTTTTCTTCTTCTTCTTCCTTTAAACCCCCTTTGCTATTTTTGCTAGCTTTTTCTATCTTTTCGTTTTCTTTCTTTTTTCTTTTTTTTCGTGTGTGTCATTGTCCCTGTCCTAGAGAGGGAGAGGTGCAGCAGGCTGAGGCGCCTGTCCTCCACCTCCAACTTTACCACTCGCCACAACACGCAGACAATACCCCTCCGTTCCGCCTGATTGGATCCATTTGCATCGGACACCTCCTCTGCATATTGATTGATGGGTTTAATCAGCGAATCAGGGGGAGCGCTCAGACATCAATCTCTGTCAGCCCCTACCTTTTTTCCGAGCCTGTGATTCCCTGCTAGGACTCATCAACGAAAGCAAGTTTAGACAGACAGAGAGAGGGAGA